>NC_079524.1:13025184-13142684 GCF_003711565.1 Takifugu flavidus
ATAGCATTGTTGAATTTTGTCTGGACGTCACCACTGGTGACAACAGACGGATCTTGCCACTTGTCAGAGCTGATTCAGCAGCCAGATATTCATCTAGATTATAGCCAGCAGGGTGTTCAATAATCGGGACACAAATGCTGGTTAGGGATGCCTCCCATCTATTAGTTTAGCATCCTGTTATATGTCTTTATAGCAGAATTGTCAGGATGGACGTCCTGGAGCAGGACCAGCAGTGTGGCATGTCTCGAGTGGACAAAGAAGCTCTGAAGGGACCGAGCAGTTGGCCCAGTGGAGCAGCGAGCTGGTTAATATGCCATTATATAATACCCCTCTTTCTCATTATTGCTCCATCTGTGCCAATAAAAATAACTCCCTGAAATTGGCAAAATGCCATTAGGAGCGTTTCGACGCTATAAGCAGAGGTCTAATGTGACTATTTACCACTGTGACTCAGCGCAAAGACAGTGGCTTAAAACGCAAGCTTGTTCCGGAACACAGGCAAGCTTCTGTTCAAGCAAATAAAAGACGAATACTCGTGGGGGGAAAACTTGAGGCAATGTCTGTTCAGTGTCGAGGTTACGGTTTGTGGCCCCACGTCCCGGGTAAGAACACGTTCTAGCAGCGCACCGCGACAGCAGATCCACCACAACAAAGGGCTGAGGAGGGAAGGGAAGACGGACAGGAACTAGCTAACACACGGCTCTGCAGAACAAGCACCTTAAACCTACCTCCTCCATGTCCAACACCATCTTCGTAAGTTTCTCGTCATCCTCTAGGATCTCGTTGAGTTGAGTCATCGTGTAAGCGCTAAACTTGTTGGTGAAAGCGGACATTTTAGCTGTTGTCGTCTGCCGCTGCTGGCCTGGCTTCGCTCCTTTCGCCGTTCCGACTGTGACAGCTGACCGAGCTTCCCTGACAGGAAGTAGTCACCGGCCACGGGGGCGGGGCTGCGCTGATGCCTTCACGTGCATGGGAAATTCCCTGCTGCCATATGATCTGCGGCACTTTAAAGACTTTTGTAAAATGCAAGAAAAACCTTGAAAGCAGGCGGAGGGAAATTAAAAAGTAGAAAGTTTTGATACGTCGGAGGCAAGAATGTTAGTAGGACACATTAGGAGGGTTTTGAGTCACTTATTTATAAGTTATTTATTTATAAATAAATAAGTAATAAATAAATACATTTCGATAATATAGCTAGAAAAGACGTATTACTGACTTTTGCTAGTTGTGTTAGAACCAGACAAAACTGCATTCAAAAAATGTGAATAAATCAAAATTATCAGAGGTATGTAGGCATATTTGTCAAAACATTGCTGCGGGATAATGGAGCAGCATTATGCTGGCACAATTTTTAACATTCTAAACACAATTTTAAAAATCATATATGAACTAGATATATTAGCATACATACATAATAAGCATAATTAGAGACTATTATATATCATACAGTGATAAAATAGCTTCTTTATATAAGATTAAAAAACAACTGGAATAAGACTCCTAATGAGGAAACAATCATTACTTGTATTGAATATTAGCTGTTGGGCAGAACATGGTTTAATCTGCAATGGCCATTTTGTTTAATGTTGCTGCACAGCAAGAACATTTCTGTAGTTCTATACAAGAAAACCTACTTTGGGGTTTAGACTGGTTTAATTCCCTTCTGCTTCCTTTTTGTTTTCAAAGCCAGTATTAGATGTCTAAATACATTATATGTCTATAAAACTGATCTCTCTATAAAGATATTGGAAAAATCTTGTCACACATTAATTTACTACACGAGGACCTGCAGGAGGTGCACCTGACCAATTCTTAGTATAGAAAAAAGAGTTTAAAATGAAAGTTCAGGTTTGTGCACACATTTAAAAATGGGAAAAAAAAAATCACTTTTTAATTTGAGCTTTTTTTCTACAAGTGCTTCATCAGAGAACCATAGTAATAGCAGTATTATAGTGTTGCTATAATCAATATACAGTGTAAAATAAATTTTTTTTGTTTAGCATAGATCATTTAAACCAGTAAGGTCAAGCAAGTTCATTTGATGATGCTTGTGCAGGTGTACGAGGTGTCACGAGTTGTAGAACAAAGACTCCGTAGAAAATAATGAAGATGTGCGAGTCAGCAACCTTCAAAATGCTAGTTTATCATGCTAACCTTGTGATGATGAAGTGAGTAGATGGAAAAGTACTGAGAGAAAGGCATAGTTGCTAAGCATTATAAAAGGGACATGTTTGTTACATTGGGCAGAGATCTCTCTGCATGCTGTTGTTGCATGTGTTCTGACTGACTTATTAAACTCTTAAAAGCAACATTCTGACTTTGTGTTCACTGAAGAAAATCCTCGACAACAGTCAATATGTAGATCCAGTACATAAACAGACAGTGGTTTTTTATCCCCTACTGTATAAGTGACTGCATAGTCATCACAGTCCATGCTTCAGTCAGAAATGCTGCAACACACAGCTGCAGAAAAATGCCTGGTTAAAACAACATGTTGCATAAAAGATTTATGCATCTGCTGGAGCTTCAACTGACAAAAAGACATGTAGATCCTCTTTGGAGTGCTGACTTATGTAACTCTAGATGCTATAAACGAGCAGCCTTGAACAGAAACATACATTTACCGTAATATATTTTGGACACATTCACGAGGACTCTTTTGTTGGATTTTACAGCAAAATAAAGCTATGTGATTACTGACTGATCCCTTGTGGGCTCGAGCGCAGACGAGTGAGCAGCAGCCTGCATGTGGCTGACTGGAATCCGACAATCTGACCTTTGAAATGGGCGGCCTGCTGAGATTGCCTCTGATCTTTTGTGTTTAGCCATTTTGTGAAAGTCTGCAACATTTTAAAGCTGAAGATTCCACAATGGAAGAACCCCTCTCAGGACACTGCACCGAGTCCTTTTAAAAGCAATGATAAATAACTTAATTCCACTGAAGACAGATGAGGCTGACACCCCAAAACAAACTCAGTTGAGGTCAGAGAGGCTTCCCTAAGAAAGGAAGCATAACAAGAGTCTGGTCTCACCTCCACACCACAGTCCTGTCTAGTAGTGCTTGTCTGACTCACTGGCAGTGCTGTTGCAGCTGCTCAGTCGTCTCTGCCGTCTTACACCGTCACACCTCTCGCTGATTTCGGATCTATTATTAAGCGTCTCCCCTGTCTCGATGCTGAGAAGCTGCCTCTGCACCAGCTTGCTGTACAGCCCGCCACTGGCCATCAGTTCCCTGTGGGTGCCCTGCTCGGCCACGCAGCCTCGGTCGATCACAACGATGTTGTCTGCCTTCTCCACCGTGCTGAGCCGATGGGCGATCACCAGGATGGTGCGCTCCTGCATGATGTTGTTCAGAGCCTGTTGAACCTGTAGAGCAATGCCACGCTCGTCAAACACCTGCCTGCCAATTGCATTTGAGCAGGATTTTCACTCACAATGTGTTCACTCTCTGCGTCTAAGGCGCTGGTTGCCTCATCCAGGATGAGAACTTTAGGGTTCCGGACGAGTGCTCTGGCGATGGCCACTCGTTGTTTCTGGCCACCTGATAAGTGGGTTCCTTTCTCTCCAACACCTGAGGAAGAGAAGTTAAAACCTGTGCGACAGCAGGAGGTGAAAGACTGGGCAGCAAAGTTTATAAAGAGTCCCTCTGCAAATTACTTGTTTGGTAGCCTTTGGGCAGTTCGGAGATAAAATCGTGAGCGTTAGCCTGGACAGCAGCCTCCATCACGGCCACCACGGGGGTGTCACTCAGGCCATATGTGATGTTCTCCTCCACAGTGCGAGCAAACAGCACAGGCTCCTGGCTGACCAGGGACACCTGCGCATTTAAAAATAACAATGAAGGCAAAAACAAAGCTGGATTAAGATTATTACATGTCCCGATGCAGGGGACAACATGATGTCTATCTAGAAATTTTACTTAACCAGGTTAAAAAACCCTCATTGGGATTAAGAATCTCTTTTACAAGAGCGACCTGGATATACAGAAACCGTGAGTCGTTTGGCTTCAGTCTGTTTCAGCTGTTAGGGACCTTTGTCCTGTGGACACAGGCTGACCTTGGAGTGCAGGTAGTCGTGTCTCAGGGTGTGCACAGGCTTTCCATCCAGCAGAACCAGCCCTTGCTGTGGCTGGTAGAAGTTTTCCAGCAGACTCACGCAGGAGCTCTTCCCCCCACCTGAAGGTCCCACCAGAGCGGTGACCTTGCCGGGCCGCAGAGTGAAAGAGACTCCCTGCAAAACCAGTAGGGCAGGTAAATCCCTTCACAAACATTTAAAGTACAAAGCTCAGATAGCTTAAAGGCCCTGCAGCAGCAACCTGAAGAATATGGGTCTCAGGACGAGTGGGGTAGGCAAACGTCACGTCTTTGAATTCAACCAGCCCGGTGCATGTGTCAGGAGCCTCTGTACCCTCGGCTGATTGTTTGGGTTCTCTGTCCAGATACTCAAAAACCTTCTCAGCAGCTCCAACACCCTGCATCAGACCCGTGTAAACGGATGCAATATTCTAGAAGACACAGCATACGTGAGGACGTTAGTGGCAACCTAATCCCTCCTGTTCATTCAGTACATTTAGACAAAGAATCACAACTTGAATACCTCCAGACATTCAGCCAGTTCAAGTACATAAATGAAAAAAGCTATCAATTCCCCACTGGTCATCTGATTGGAGATAACAAGATGGCCACCGTAGTAGATGACAGCCACTTCCAAACCCAGTTGTGAGAGCTGGAAACACACCAAATCTATGTTGAAGATGTAGACGGGAACAAACAGGAAAGGACTGACACTTTCTGTCACGGCGGACACTTACATAACTGGACCACATGTAGCAGGCGTAGGCCAGCGCTTGCTTTTTGTTCAGCTGAAACATTAGCAAAAGCTTGGAGTAGTAGGTCTCTGCCTCGCCGCACTCGTTGGCAAAGCTCCGCACTGTCCTCATGGAGGAAATGGTCTCTTCTGCCACTTTGTTGGCCTCTGCCAGGGTCGTCTGAACTTCTTTGGTCAATTTCTGGGGTAAAGGGAAGAATGGATATAAAAGGTTATTTCTTGGTGGTATAAATCAATAAAAATCAGACAGCACAGAGGTAAACTTCTTTCTAGCATTAAGAGTGCTGGGTTTTGGTGTACGGACTCTCTGCTCACCTTGTAATAATCACCATAGATCTTTGAGATGAAGGCGATGAAGGGGAATCCTGTGACCGTCACCAGAGTGAGCTTCCAGGACATCGCACACATGAAGAAGAAGTGTCCGGTAGCCTTGATGCTGCTTCGCAGGAAGATGTTGACGTTCTGTGAGATGAGGTCGCTCACCTGGGTGGTGTCAGCGGTGAGGCGTGAGAGAATGTCACCTGTGGGTGATACAGGTGTGGACGGCTGTATGACAGCTGGCTCATGTCAAGGCAGAGAGATGTGAAGACTCTATCTCACCTGTGTGGTTCTCATCAAAGAAGCCAATTTCCTGCCTCATCAGGACTCTGTAGAGGTGGTTTCTGAGTCGGAGGTTTAACCTGGCAAATGTGAGCGTGAAGACGCCTCCTCTCACTCCCATCGCCAAAGAGCTGCAGAAACGACCAGCATGCAAATAAGGACATTGGATGGATTTACGACTTAGCTGATGTCCTGGTCTAACCCCATTTAATGACTGCATAAAAATGTTCCCACAGTGTTTGTTGGTTTTCTGATGAAACTCTAAAAGGTTTTGGAAATTACTCCTGTAACAATGACAACGGTAGGTGACAAAAATCAGCATCGGTGATCTGGAGTTAGTGACTATAGAATCAGGAAGACGCTTTTCTTTTGCAGTTCAAGTTTGTGTTTTTTTTACACTTCCCTGACTTTATTTACATCAGTTATGTGCACAACTGATGATTATTTTCTCAGTAAATAAAGACCAAACAGGTTTAGTGGCTCAGCCTGCCATGGCCGTCTGCTGCTTACTCACCTGCCGATGGCCAGCACTGACAGCATGAGTACAGGCTGTGCCAGGTGCTCCATGCTCTGCGTGGCCACGATGCTCTCGATTGATTTCCCGTAGTAGAAAGGTATGAAGACCTCACCTGCAGGACAGAGACATGTTTGGCCTTCTTTAATGATGCATTCTTGTTCTTATTCACAGCTCTGGGGCAGTCGTGACCAATGTATGACTGATAAACACTATCTGGACAATTCACACAATTTTTGTATATTTATTGTTCTTTGCATTCATCCTTGTATATTATTTCTGACGACTATCAGGACACAGGTCAGCTCTGACAATGTCTGCGAGTTACATAACAAACAGTCGGGACCTATGGACTCAGTAGCTATAACAAAGATCCTGTGATGACAAATTCTATGAGTGCTGCAAGCATTTGTAAAAGGGACTGTGTGATTTATGAGACTAGTTTATTGTTACTGTGTCGAGGTCACACTTACAGACTGCAGAAATGAGGAGGAAGAGCACAGCCACGGACAACAGCCCACCGTCCTTCTTGCAGTAGGCCAGCAGACGCCCCAGAGTCGCCCCAGAGTTGGGCTGCTTCTCCTGACCTCTCTCCTCACTTGATTTCTCCCCCTCCGATCCAGTATTTACCAGCTTCTCGGTGTCCTCAGAGCCATCGCCATCTAGGTAGTTAGGACATCTCCTTGGTTTGGACACCTTTCCCAGCAAGTTCCAAGGCAGCAGGATGCCAAGACTAGATGCACAGGTCCAACACAGGAGGCTCAGCGCCCATGGCTGCTGGGTCAACGACCCCACCTCAGTCAGTAGTAGCAGCTTGGCTAAGGTGAAGGTGATGATGATCAGACACACCAAAACAACAGCAGCAGTGACTTTATTGACCCTCCGAGGGCCATCTTCCCTGTTCCATAAAACCCCGATACAGGCTCCCAGCAGGAGGGCAGATCTCAGCAACACAGTGCCCCAGAGATCCAGTAGGGAACAGAGTATGTTAAAGTTCAGCATGTCCTCCTTTATTATGCTGAAATGTGATCCATGTATGTACAAGATGGTGGTAACAGTCACATCCAGAAGGACGTACGCCAAAGTGCTGCCCACAGGTCCGAAGGCCATGATGAGTTAAAACACACACCTGGAAACACACCTTTAAAAATCCACAGCTAGACGTTAAATGTGGTGAAAACCCAATATTATATTCTAACCTAATATTATCCTGGAATTCATACTTTACCTCAGAACAAAACATTACACATTACACTTACTGTTGATACGAAGGGCTGGATCTAATTAAGCGTATCTGTCTGTTTTCCTCTGGCTGGCTGGCTGGCTCCGTCAGTCTGTGTCTGACCATGGAAACAACCTCAACTTTACAGCTAACCAAGCTAGCAATTAGCAGGTGGCAACTTGCGCAGCATTGCGTCAGGTATCAATCTCCAACGCTATTGGTGTCCTATAGACCATAAAACGACACTTTAAATTATTAAATCAAAGCAGAACCATAAACATCACTGTAAACACTCAATATTTAAGAAAAGTACGGGTCTGTGAACCGGTATCAAAGGTGGTTTATTGTGGGAAGATTCTCACTTCGTGACTTTTTGAGAAACACCCTTTTCTCTGATTAGGGTGAGAGTTACCGGTACTTGAGCTTATGGCAAAATAGTTTTGCATTGAAGATACTTACCACCACTAGTGCTACAAATATCAAACTGGCAGCCGGAGTAGATCTGGGTTAATGTACGTCTCCACCAATCAGCATGTATTAGAATCTCCTTTTTCCATCCTCGGTAGAACTTTCTGAATGTCGTTTCGACTACAATATATAAATCTATATAAAGAAAATATATGGTTTTTTTTTTTTTTAAATCCGGCCGAATTTCCATGTGTTTAGAAACAGAAGACATGCTGTGCATCATGTTGGCTCCACTGTTGCCACAGGTGTGGCTCCGCCCATCAAGGTTCAGGGAGTGTTCAAGAGCGCAACCATGGCTGCATTTTTCTCTTACTGTAAACCCGTAACAATATACATATCTGCGCAATGTTAATAAAAACTGATTTGGAAATCTGTGACTAAAGTATGCTATAAAACTGTCTAAGTCAAAGTATTGGCGATTACAGCATATTTGTATTACCTGTTTCACATAAACTTCTTTCGCGAGTTACAGGTTATGCATTAACTTTCTTCAGAAATCATTTAGGATTAGATGTGGACATGCGTTTATTCTCTGTTAATGTCGGTTTAAGACACTGGTTTAAAGCAGCACTTAGTATTTCTGATTTGCAGAAATTTACGGAATAAGTTGCTGCACCGCGGGTCTTTTATTTATAAGGATCAGTATCCACGATTTCCAGCCCCCCATATTAAAGGAACAGTTACCACAGATGTTCCTTTGCTGATATAAACAACCATTCATGATCCATCTCACTGACATGTCAACATATTACAATAATGGATCATATGAATCATGAAGTTCTTAGTTGTACTGTGAAGTTGACCTTTAGTCTCATTTAGTGTCCTAAAGGAGCTTCTGAGTTCTCTGTGACCATATCTTGTTTTCCATTCTTCCCAGAGATAAAGCAATGCTTGAGCAACAAACAGGCTAGATGATTCTGTTGGGTCCAAGCTTAGCATCTTCTGTTTGGGATAGTCAAAGACTGTCACTGCATGCTGTCACTTCTGATTTCTCTGACTACCTCACTGGCAGACCACAGTATATCGGACTGAAGGACATCACTTCTGACACGGTGGTCAGCAGCACTGAAGCCCCTTAAGGAACAATGCTGGCCCCTCCTCTCTTCACCCTGTACACCTCAGACTTCTGTTACAACTCTGAGCTGTGTCACATTCAGAAGTACGCCAACGACACAGCCATCGTTGGGTGCATCCAGGACGACAGAGAGGAGGAGTATCGGAGACTGGTCAGGGATTTTGCTGCATGGTGCCACACTAACCACCTACAGCTCAACACCTCTAAAACCAAGGAACTGGTCGGACTTTGGGAGGTCCCAAAGTGGTGACAGTGGCAGAGATGAGGACACTCGACAAACTGCTGGATATTATGGACAATGCCAGCCTCCCTCTGCACAGTCATCAGCAACCAGAGGGGCCTGTTCAGCGAAAGGCTGCTCCTTTCCAAGTGTCGGACCAACAGGCTCAAGAACTCTTTTGTTCACCATGCCAACGTACTCTACAACTCCTCATCTGGGGGAGGAGGACGTAGAGTACACTACACAGAAATGGACACTTGTACTTTATCTTTATAGTTTTTATATTATTTAATTCATATGTTGATATTCTTTTATTTTATGCTTCTTCTTTTTCTGCTCTTTTGTTCTTATAATTTGCTGCTGGTATTACAAATTTCCCTGAAGGAGTCATCCCAAGGGATCAACAATGTCTAGTCTAAGTCTGATCAGTAAACTTCATTTCTTCATTTTATTTTTCATTTCTGAGTCTCCTGGGTGTGTCAGTTCCAGTCGGCATAATTTCCACAACGCATCTTATAAATTCATTTCATGACAATTTAAAAGAAAATAAGTTAGTTGTTTTTATAATGCATTCTAGTGAGACAGCACCAACTGCTGTGTGATGTCATGACTCCGGTCACCTTCAGCAGTACTTTGATGGCGAGGCTACAGGTGACGAGTGACATCGTGCAGTATTTGTTCCAGTAGTCAGTTCCACGACATCCTGCTGAGCTGCTCAGTGAACGTCAGGCTTGTCTAGGTGATACGATAACTCAGTCTTTATTTCGCTGGCATCACTTTGTGCAGTGCTCAACACAGTCTCATCAGGAAAGGACAAAAATAAATTGTCTTTAAGTTTTTTGGGGCAGGGTGAGTCTTCTGCATAAAACAGAGGATCTGTGATTTTAAAGCTCAATGGGGTGATGTTGTGAGTCTTTCGTTTTGAGTTCTTCTTCTTCTCTTGTTTATAGGCTGCATTCATGTTGGCTAACACCTGGAATTGAAGAACAGGCACATAACCCAAAGTACTACAGTACCAAAGGTTAAATCAATTGAGCCAAAACATCCTGAAAGCTGCTGATTAATGGTGGTCGGCTGATAAAACCTTCTGCAGTCAAAAAACTGTATTCTTTAAAAAATCTGTATTAAGTTATAGTAGATTTTAGGATCAGGTTGTAAAGTCTAGTGCTGTAAACAGAGATTACCAGCTGCTTCAGAGAGTCCTGCTGCTTCTCAATGACGGACATATAGGTGGACGCCTGCTCCTTCGTGGAAAACATATCCTGGTCATCATAACTCAGCAGATTCGAGGATGTCTACCGAAAAATACAAAGACCAATAATCCAAAAGAAGGAGAGGTATTTTTATGATATAGAAATAGTCTATACCTCATTTGGTAAATTAGCTTTTCTGTTTAACATGAGTGAATACGGGCTGAACTTGGTCGTGGGGTTGACGGTTGTCCTGAACAGAAAGAGGATGGGGTCCAGAAAGTCATCCCAGTCGGCCTGTTTCTCTGCCACCATCTGTACCACAGCTTCCTTCATCAACGGTCCGGTACAGTCGTGCAGAGGGTTGAGTTGAGGTTGTTCCAGAGGAGAAACCTTTTGAAGCATGTTCCACTTGTCACGTAGCAGCCTCGTTACCTGCAGATCACAGCAGATATCACCCACAGCTCAACCATCTGTGCTAACTGTTTTACTCCACAGCTCACCTCCTCACAGAAGTCCACATTCTGGGCACAAACTATTGTTTTGGGAGCACCAAACCTGGTCAAGCAAGAGCTCAATTTTAGGTTGAAAGAGGTTTCTCAGAATTAACTGGTCCAAAACAAAAATTATTAGGTAAAATTCTGAACATGAATTAAAGCACCACAGCAAGTGTCAAATGGAGAAATATTCCTGTTTTGCCAACACTAAGGTTCAACATCAAAGGAGGTGGATTACATTTTGAGATTATTTTCACCAGACAGGAAACGTATAATAAAGATGGATCACATATTTTATCTGCTAACACGACTGGCGTCCAGAGCTGTCATCTGCTCAGTGTAACGTGTGTCTAAAAAAAGCTAACCGAGATGGAAAACCTTTTAAAGTAGTTTCCCGGCCCAGACATGTCCCCCCGTACCACCAGCCGTCTGAATTCAGAGCTGAATGGTGTTAGCCGGTAGGATTACATCTTTATTATACATTGCCTGTCTGATGAAATGAAACTCAAGCTATGTCTTAGAAGTCAGAATGAATGTAACTGATCTTTTCTGTGGATTATTTAGGTTTGTTCACCTGTAAACACATTTGGAAACACATCTGGCAACTGAGAGAGCATCTGTCCTCTGTACTGGAAAAGCTTCAGGCCATTTACTGTAGTAATCGATAAGAACCGTAGCGCTAGTGTTGCCCTGCTGGCTCTCAGGAAACGGCCCTGTTGTAACAAAGACAAAAACTGTTTTGACAGCCTGCAAAAATATTACACAGGAAAAAAAAGGTTACCTATAAAGTCAATCCCAACTATGTCCCAAGGTGCTTCCACTTTTAAAGGCCGAACAGTCCTGGCCAGGTTTTTATTCCTCTCTGCATGCTGACAGGTCTCACACACTTTGATCTGAAACAACAAACAGCTCTACTCAACACCAGGCCCAGTCATTTGGTCCAGGGAGCACAACCTTACCCAATCCACCACATCCCGGATGATCCCCAGCCAGTAGTATTTCCTCTGGATCCTGTGGACAGTCTTCTTCTGTCCCAAGTGATGACCGATGTCATTGAAGTGGCAGTCGAGAAAGATTTGCCTCTTTCTCTCAGCCTCTATCACAACCTCCCTCTTCTCCTCCTTCTTGGCTCCCACATAGTAAAGTTTGCCCTCTTCATGATGATATTGGCATAATATGGACAAAAATCTTTTAGATGGTGTTAGTGTTATATGCAAATATGTGCTGCAGTTCTACCTTATAAAACATGAATACTCGAGTAATGCTACTCTATGCAACATCTATAACTTTGAATTGGATATTTATACGTCCAACAGTCTACAAAGTGAAGAACGTGCATGGTACATGCACATTTCTAGAGAAGTCGTATATTCTATCTATTACAATTAACTTTAGAAAGTAAAACCTACCATCAATTATGAATTTCTGTGCGTATCTTTTGAGATTTTTCTTCCTTAAAGAATTCATCGTTTGAGGAAAACAACCTTTAGCAACAAAAGCGTAAATATCACAGAGTTTGTTGGAGCTCGATTCAACCACCTCCTCCTCGGCCACTTGCAGAGATTCCACGTTCAACATCTCTGTAGGCACTTCATAGAGTAATACGGTTGATGCTACGATAAATATAAAGATGATCGTTTTAATCTATTAAGTCCAACTTCCAAATATTGTAGACGATAAAGCGAACTCAGCAAAGATACGACTGCGCATGTCTGGTGGTTCTTCTTCTTCTTTTCCTTCTTCTTCGTGGAAGAGAGAGAGGGAGGGAGAGAGAGAGAGAGAGAGAGAGAGAGAGAGAGATTGTGCAAACGTGCTTTTTTCCTCATTCTCGTTGGATCCCACCGACCGAGAGATTTATAGACTAAAGAAACAGTGGAGATGATTGTGGACTTCAGGAAAGTCACAGCCCCTTTGCCCCCCCTTGCCCTTATGGACTCCCCCATCACCATCGCGGACTCCTTCCGCTTCCTGGGCACCACCATCACCCGGGACCTTAAGTGGGAGCCGACCATCAGCTCCCTCATCAAGAAGGCCCAGCAAAGGATGTTCTTCCTACGGCAGCTGAGGAAGCTCAAACTGCCTCCCAGGATGTGGCGCAGTTTTATACGGCCATCATCGAGTCCATCCTCACCTCCTCCATCACCGTGTGGTACGCTGGCGCCACCGCCAGGGACAGACTGAGGCTGCAGCGCGTCGTGCGCGCTGCCGAGAAAGTGATCGGCTGCAGGCTTCCATCCATCCAGGACCTGTATATCTCCAGGACCCGGAGGTGTGCAGGTTGGATCACGGCCGAACCTTCCCACCCTGGTCACGGACTGTTTTCCCCCCTCCCCTCAGGCAGGAGACTACGGTCCATTCGGACCAAAACCTCCCGCTACATGAACAGCTTCTTCCCCTCTGCCATCAGGCTGCTGAACACCAAGTGACTCATCACTTAAGCACCATGTACAGCAGCCAGTCGGACTCACGAACAATACATCACATTACTCCTGCATTGACCTGCACTATTTCTTACTATTTATGTATATACTGTATATATGTCTTATCTTATTTTATTTTATTTATCTTATTCTAGTGTTGTCTTCTTTATGTTGAATGTCGCAGCGTCACACCAAGACAAATTCCTAGCTTGTGTAATACTGTGTATTACATGAACAATGGCAATAAATCTGATTCAATTCAATTCAATTCAACACATGCGTCCCTGCTGGACGGTGCTGTACAAGCCACCCCCGAGGAGAAGGGCCAGGGACCTTTAGTGGAGGATCTTGCATTAGCCGTTGCCTTGAACGCTTTTATCTTTAGGATGAATCCGGCTGTGTCAGACCAGTGCCCGTTCTGCTGCCTTCGAGAGACAGTGTTTCACATGTACAGTGAGTGTGAGAGACTCACTGTGCTTTTTAATATTTTAAAAGGTGTTTTTAATGGTTTTAATGAAACAGTTTCTATTATAAACTTTATTTATGGAGCAGGGTATAACAAAACTGTTTGAAACAAGTGGCAGCTCCTGAATTTGTGGTGAAGACAAGATGGCAATTTACATTTCTAGAAAAAAAGGAGATTGTGAAGTAGCGTCAGTGTGGCGCTGCAACATCCGGTGCAGGCTGAGGCTTAGTTTTCATAAAATGATAAAGGACCTGGGTCAATTCTGTGACACATGGTGTCACAAGAATGTACTTTGCACTGTCCCTGAAGACCAATTGCACATTTCCTTCAGGAGTAACTGTATTGCTGCTTTTATTTATTATTGTGTTTTAAACAGCGTGTTTGTGTCCCCCCCGAAATTGTAAATAAAGTATTTTGTAAAAGTTCTACTATTCTAAAAAGCCCCTAACTCCTCTATGGCTGCGCCGCCCTGTCCAAAATAGAAGTTACGCTTTAGTTTACCGGATATTAAGATAATAGACGATTGACTGAATTATTTAATTAATAAGAGAACCAAAAGTCAAATCTTTATAAACGAGAACGAGCTCCTCCTGCTCTCGGAAACAGCAAAAACAGGGGAAAAAAACATAACTTTAGAAAAAAAATTCTGACAATTGTACTCAAAATTAAGAGATATTTAACATAACGTATAATTAATTTGGCTGAAAAGGTAGGTTTTCATCAATCCTACTTTATACTAATGTCAGGGTTGCACTTAGTGCAACATGGTGGTTCTCTAAATAAAACAAGCAATGTTTTATACATCTATTTGTGCCAATGTTTTTGTTTGTTATACCGTTTTTGATTAGGTATGTCGGCAATACATTTATTTTGAAGTCCAGAAGGAAGTGCTTCTTTTGTTTCCGGAATCAAGGTCGTGTGAGCAGGAGACGTTTTGGTCTTCAGGGCAGTCTCGCGATATTGTGTTATACTTTCCCAAGTGTTTACAAAAATCATACCGATGTCAGACGAAAAAGTTGAAATAACGCAGTTTTATCTGTGCAGCTGTTTCAATACCGATAATATTTATCTGGAGGACTACAACCTTCATGTCCGTTTTGTGACGGAGCAGCAGTTCAGGCTGGACTATCAAGAAGTAAGTGTGAGAGGTAGACAATTCCTCAAAGACTTGGTTTTGAGACGTTTGCTTTAAATAGTTCTATTATTCCCCCTGCAGCTGTTGAGGAAGCTCGGCTGTGTGACAGAACATCAGTTTGAAGATGTGCTCAACAAGGTAAGTAATGAATGTAAATACAAACGATAATTTTGGCGAGCCTCTTCATTTTTGGTTGATTTTTAACTTTATTAAAGTGATTACCTGGCATTAAAGGCACATTCTTTTAAGATAACATATTCCTATTGACAAGTGGTGGCAAGATGGACGAATGCCATGGCCTAATGGAATGGCACTAAAAACGAATGAACTAATTCACCTTTTTTGACTTTGACTCTACTGTAGATTTCCCAGGAGGTGAGCAGGCGGCTGCGTCTCAGTGGGATGTCTGCTGAGAGAGCTGCAGCGATTAAAGAGGTGTACCAGCCTCTCCATCCTCATGTCTACAACCTGAAGGTATTTTGGGCAAAGACCAGGGTTTAGGCGGCAGTAATGCATCGTTCACTCTTTATGTGTCCTCAGGAGTCATTCCTCGCTCCCAAATTCAAGCAGATTGTCCAGTACTGTCAAAGGAAGGACACCACTAAAGAGGGTCTCTTGGCCTTACTGGAAGAAGCAGCAGGTTAGAAGAATTTTGATGTTAACGTTGAGAGACAGAATCCACATCTGCTGGTGTTACTGTTTATTATACAGTGAACTATTTGGCACATGTAGTTCTAACAGTACATCAGTTGCAGCTATATTTTGAAATAATTCCTCCCTTTGGAGCAGTAAGAGTCTATCGCTTCCCGGTGTTTGAGAAGAGCTTCTGCGACGAGCTGCTGGAGGAGCTGGAGCACTTTGAGCAGTCCTCTGCCCCTAAAGGAAGACCCAACACCATGAATCATTATGGGGTACGGCATCCCCTCCTGCTGGATGAAATACTTCAAACCAGAGCTTTATAATAAGAATCATGTAGACAGTGAGCACAAAACATAGCTTTGAATAATAATCTAACCTGGTTTATATCTTCATGTTCCTTAATTCATCTTGATTTCATTCCAGGTCCTCCTGAATGAACTGGGCTTTGACGAGGACTTCATCACACCTCTTCGTGAACATTATCTGCACCCCGTGACCTCAGTGCTTTACCCAGACTGTGGCGGTGGCAGTCTTGATAGCCACAAGGCCTTTGTTGTCAAATATGACATGAATGAAGATCTGGACTTGAGCTACCACTATGACAATGCTGAGGTCACTCTCAATGTCTCCATTGGGAAGAATTTCACAGATGGAAACCTTTATTTTGGAGCTATAAAAGAGGTTAATTGATTTCCTGTATCAGAACAATTCTTTATATTCCCTTTGTTCCAGCTAAATTGTGATGTTCCTCAAGGATCCATTCTTCGTCCCCTGCTGTATATAAACTTCTTTGCTGATCAAATCCTCTTTATTTATGATGATAAACATAAATGTTCCTCCATAGTTTCCCAGCAATAATATAGACACTTTATATCAATTAGCTGTCTTATTCATTCAACTAAATTTGCTGGATTAGGGTTGTTGAAGATCATTTTGTGTGTTTTTTGCCTGCAGGTACCTTTAAGTGAGGCTGAGTGCTCAGAGGTTGAACATAGGGTGACTGAGGGCCTCCTTCATCGGGGCCAACACATGCATGGAGCCCTTCCCATCTCCTCCGGGCAGCGCTGGAACCTCATCATCTGGATGAGAGCCTCTCAAGTGCGGAACAAACTGTGTCCCATGTGCAACAAAAAGCCAGTGCTGATGGAAGGAGAGGGCTTTGCAGATGGGTTCACAAAGACCTGTGATGCCACCAGTGACGCGTCCTGTGTGCTCACCTGACCAGCCAGAGTTTATCAGCAGGTGACACGATGCTGCTGGTTGGTTGCTGGAGGGTTAAAGTTGCACTATATTCCAAATTGGAATAATAACTCATTAATTATGGCCATGGTGATGTCAGTTATAAAGATTGTTTTGTTAAAGCTGATCCATTAGCTCAAAAAGCTTTGGCAGACCCAGATTTCTGCCTGTTGCACTTCAGATTCTGAACACAAGACAGGTGACACGGCTTGGAATAATGCTGGTTTAATGACATACATTTAATATTTAATTTCCATAATTTGTAATGTCTTGGGTATAAATAATTACAGTTTGCTCTTATTCACTGTCTAAGATTGAAAACTAATCCTCACTGTGACATCTTTTCTGCAACATTTTGTCCTTTTGGTTGTTTCTCTTTCTTCCAGTTGACATGAAGGGAAATGGGAACGTGACACAAACATCCAGAACCTAACATACATCAAATGTCTCACAGTTAACAGCTTTTTAAATGATGATCAAAGTATATTTAGGTTGCTTCAGCTCATAGCCTGGAATTATACAGTATATTTTTACATTAAATATATTCTCCTATACAGTACATAGAGATAAAACATTCTCCTCTTTTGTGGCTATTTACATTATTTGTAAAGAATATTCCATAAAATCCCAAAATAATAGACAGGAATGCTGCTAAAGCAGCACCGAGAGGTTCTGTCCTCTCTGAGGCTGCCTGTTACGGTGTTCATCACCTTGTACTGCTGGTGGATCAGCTCTGGCTGTGTCACAAACACAGCGGCTGTGCACGTCCGCTCAATATCAAAATGAAAACTACAGCGTGGTTTCACTGCTCATGTCCCGCGGATGCGGCTGATCGAAGTCCGAGTCGTAGTCCGACTCCATCTCTATTTTGACCTGGGGCACGGGACAGGGCATTCCTCGGCCCAGGGGCACAGCCGGAGATGACGGGCATGAGATCTTCAGGTGGAGGGTGATGCTGAGGGTTGGAAGGGGTGGGGGGTAGGAGCATGGGGCCCCAGGACAAACACAAATCATGAGAAAAATGAGCTGCTGTTGTGTTGTCTGTGCAAGTAGTGGAAGAACGGCCAACTGGAATGACTGAGGGAGGATTTACACCAACAATATGGAATAACAGAGGCTTTGTGACTCTCAAATTTTCCCTTCAGAATTTCTATTAGCTCTCTAATATTTACAATATATTTACTATTTAATTTAATTAAAATTGTTTTTTTTAGATAATCATTCTAACTAATGCAATGAGACAAAACTAGCTAAGAAACATCAAGCTGTTGAGGCATCATCACCAGCGGCGCTGCAAGATGAAACTCTGTTAGCTTCCTCAATACTTCACTCTTTCTGTGTGTTTCCTCTTTTAAAAGAGTGTCGCTCTGTGTTTTCCTCGACTCGAATTGACTCCAAACCCCAGCCCCCTTCAAAGCAATGCAGACATGATTTTGATCCCAGTCATAAATGTTTTGAGTAGTAATTGAGGAAGGCAAAGTCAGGGTAAAGTTAGGTTTTACATGCAGATGAGAGCAAGTTTGTTAAAAATTTACCACACAGAGGAAACAGAAACAACCAAAATGACAGTGACTGTTGCAGGATGGTGCGCTGAACACAAAATGGCTTTCAAAGAATCCTACACTGAAGTAATATCTATGATTTTCTAACAGTGAACCCTGACCAAGTGTTGCCAGGTTAACAGCAGATGATGCCGTTTGCAATGTGTGTGTGTGTGTGTGTGTGTGTGTGTGAGAGAGAGAGAGAGAGAGAGTTGCAGGAAGAGCAGCGGGACTACACGGTGGATAAAATGACATCTGCATTGCCTTAAAGTGCATGGAGAGGAGATTTGACAATGACAGTAAATACACTGAGTTTCTATATATTTCTATAAACAAATTAAGAGAGAAAAGCATTTAAAGACCCAGTTTAACCTCTAGCCACTCTTGCTTTATCTGGTCCAACAAACGTTTATACTTTCCTTTTATCCACGATCACATTGGTTCCTCAGATAGTGTAAATGTGGTTTCTCAGAATATTAGAGTATTTGAATGAGCTAGACCATAATCCTAGCACAAACAGTCTTGAGTTCTAATTACAACCCGTCTATGCCATAACTTCTTGTTCCAGTCTCTTCACCAGATTAAATGCTACAGAAGAAAATTACTTTCTTCTGTCTTTACCTGTCCGAAAATTAATTTAAACATTTACATCATTAGGCTAACGCATGATTACTGCCCTCGTTTAAAACATATTTACTGGCTGAGAGAGAAAAAAACAAGGTTTTTAATGTTACTCGGGGGAAGTGTCTCTTTAATCTGGGTATATTTAAAATAAACAGCCGCGAAAGATGTCTGTCGGCCCTGAGTCACGGAGGATGTGTGTGTTAAAGTGCGCTGCGTGTGGCGGCGGCCTGGCAGTACGCCCCCCACTGAGGCTGTACATGGTCAGGGTAGATGAGGTCTTTGTAGGGAATGTGCAGTCGGAGGACACAGTACCTGCGGTCCAGGTCGGACTCTGAGCTGGGCGAGTGGTTGGAGTAGATGTGAGCTTTGTCCTGCAAGCAAACACACAGCGTGACTAACCAATGTTATGTCTCCAGTCCTCCAGCAGGGGGCAACAAAGGACCGTCCCTCACCTCCTCTTCACTATCATCCCCTTTGGACCTCTTCTTCTCCTTCTCCTTCACCTTTTTCTTCTTCTTGTCATCGTCTTTCTTCTTCTTCTCTTTCTCTGGCAGCAGGTCGTCCAGCCAGGCCAAGTCATGCTGGGAGAAGATCATATCCAGCATCTTCCTGACCACCATTAGACCCAGAATCTGAAAAATCCGACAAGAGTGACTTGGATCATCTCGTAGATGACACAAAGCGCTTCCTCACAATAGATTTACACAAGGATTAAAGTACATGTTCCCATGCACAGACTAGCAACTGTGGTATTTATGAAAAGCCCAACAGGAAGACGTGGGGGTGTTACGTCCTCAACCAACACGGTGTAAGTGAGGCCACGGTGTTCAGCAGCTTGGATGGTTCTTCCAGCTTTCTTGATGGACACTTTCATTTGTTGTTTAAAGGGCTCAGATTAAACTGGGTCATGTCAAGAACATTTCAAAAGGACTAAGTTCCTACCATAACAGGGAAGATGATGGCCAGGAAAGTGGACTTTAGGATCCATAGAACAGCCAGACATGTGATCTGCACTAGTGTGAAGAGATGCACCTTCCTCAGGGGAACATGGCGGAGGTAGGAGAAGTCGGGCTGGTGCTTGGATGGCATCAAGTACAATTTGATTCTGTCCCAGAACTGAAGACAAATTCACCAAAGAGCAAAAGTTTAGTTACCGATGATGTAGAAAATATGGTATGTAAATAAATGTCATGTTTTTGTCTCCAGCTGCTTTAAAATATTCTTATTGATCTGATAAAGAGCATTAGTGGCATACTTGGATTCCACTGAGGGAAGCTACTCCCATGTAGAGGAAAACCCCGTAGAGCACAGGCATCGGGATGAACTGCAAAGAAATTACACAAAATATCAGCAGCACCTCAAACCTTTATTGGCATGTTAGATTTTAGAACATAAACATAAACTACACAACAGACTATTAATCCACAGTAAACCTTGAGTATTGGTGCGAGGAAGATAGAGACTCCAGTAAGAGCAAACACCAGGATGCCGGTGATCCTCTGTTCTCTGCATGTGGGACAGTGATCAAAAACACCAGGAGACACATTACCTTTGTCAGACTCTGCCTAAAAATGTTTCATCATTTTTAAAGTGTGCTGCACCAACCTGACCCCAAGGAACTGAGGCTGCTCCCCCGGAGCGCTCGACTCGCTCTCCATCTTCAAGGAGTCTATGTGGGCGATGGAAATGACTGTGGCGGCAACATACCAGGGCAGGCC
Organism: Takifugu flavidus; assembly: GCF_003711565.1. Taxonomy (NCBI): domain Eukaryota; kingdom Metazoa; phylum Chordata; class Actinopteri; order Tetraodontiformes; family Tetraodontidae; genus Takifugu; species Takifugu flavidus. Next base: position 13,045,580 of record NC_079524.1, read on the forward strand.
CATGAATGAGCAGGCAGCCATCAGGACCCCCACCCAGAACAGATCCAGGTGATAACCACAGCCTTTCTACCAAAAACACCAATTTTCACACATTTATTAACGGCAGCCATATAAATTAGCAACTAACATTTAATTGATAAATGGACGAGGTCCCAAAAAGTCTCAGATTTCATTTAATAAACATCTGTAATCCTAAATAACAAGATAAAAGGAAGCACTACCTTCAGTTTGTTCTCCTTGCGGTTAACAATAACAGCGCTGATCTGCTGGTCCATGAAGATGAGGATGGTGACCAGAAGGGCAGGGACGAAGCTGGCCAAATAAATCCACCAGGGGTTCTTACCGAACGGCATCACCAGCCATCCACGATCGGGCCTGGTCGGCTGTAAGGAGATGTCAACATGTGGACAGCAGCAGGACACCATGAGACACTAAAGATCTACAGCTGCTACAGCTGGTCCCAGCCTCATCTGTCAAGGACCAGGTCATTTCACTGGCCAAGACTTTCACACTACCTTAAACTCTGTGGGCACGATCAGTTTGGGAGTTTTCAGTCCCATCAGCATATCGAGTCCCACAAATGTCATGATGGACATAAAGATGGAGAAGTCGCTGATAAGTTTCCTCAGCTGGAGAGAAAAACATAAAAATGTTATGGTCAGAAAAAGAAACCTCCAGAAGCTCCAGATGAGTGATTTTCATAATTTTTGTGCAAATGATCCTCATCAACAGCATCTGAAGGACAGGTGATGGGCTCAGGCTACTGATAAAGATCACTTTAATCGAAATCTCACTGCTGTTCTTGGATTCATCTTGTCTTTAACAATGTTTTAGCTTACTTTGTGCAGCTGTTACTACTTCCAATGGTCCAGGCTGATGTTTTCTCTTTCCTGATACTAGTTAAATACATTGTTGAGGGAGTCTCATTAAGCTATTTGTGGAGCACCACTGGAGGACGGGCCATCCTGGAGGCCCCTTGGTCAGACTAAACACAGATGTAATCTAGTAGATCTTTTCAGATGATCCACAGCCCTCTAGAGGATGCTTCCAGAAGATAAGCATCTTCTCCCATGCACTTTCCATGACACAAAGAACAAGGTAAAACACTTCTACTGATCTTTCAGGGCCACGAACGGCCTGTAATCACCCAGAGAATAACATCATGATAAAGTTGTTTCTAAAGTGCCCGTCCTATGGACAAAGTTGCCACTTCGCTCTTTAAGAGTGACCACAGGACTACTTTTATTTTTACTGGGTCCTACTTTCATCCCTGTAACAGCGGTCACCTTGGTAGGGAAGTAGCGGCTGAATTTAAACTTCTTGAGCGTCACTGTCATGGAGTAGGTGCCAAAGAAGAGGATGAAGGACATGAGGGCCAGGTCCGGGACGTACTTGCAGGACTTTCCTACCAGCGAGCCCCCATACTTCAGACACTCCTTCTTGCCCAGCTGGCTCCAGTCCAGAGCTGTTATATTTAACTGGTTGAAGGTTCAGATGGGGGGTCAATTGATGGGTGGCAGGAAACCAGGTGAGGGAGAGAGAGGATGAAGGACATAAAAGAGAGGATGAGCAGGAGAGGGACACTACCTGCTCACAAAGATTGTGTCTTCATGCTATTTATGCTTTTTCATGTTAGCATCAAGACCAGACAGCAAAACCAGATGGAAAGAAGAAAATCAGCACTAACCCCAGAGACACCAGAACTATTATCCGGCACAGGAACTAAACCATCAACGATAATTGCAGCCACTGTTGAATGACAAGAGAAAGAGAGAGGATATAGAGAAAAATGAAGAAAACAGATAAATACAGAGCAGCAGGTGGAGGTTAGTGAGGCTGATCATGGGGACTCACGTGGAAGAGATGACAGGCAGATAGATTGTGCATGGCAAAAACAAACAAGAGACAGATCAGTTACAGAAATCAATGTTTACAACATCTGCTGTCTAAGCATTTATTTGGTAGAATTCTATAAGATTCACTCTAAAATAAGAAATGAAGCACCAAGTTAACGAGGTCAGTGATGCTACTTTTAACAGAGAACCAATTATTATAAGTCAGTAAAACATTGTGTGTAACCTGGCACTGAAACCCTTGAAGATAATCCACCTGCACCTCCCTGAGACATGGACTCACTCGGGTCTGGGGCCAGGCACTCGCACTTGTAGGTGGTGATGTAGTCAGGTTTGAAGTCGGTGTTGATGGGGTAGTATTTGAAGGAGCCAACCATCTTCTTGATGGCATCTGAGATGAAGATGAAGGAGATGAGGCTGGAGAAGCCCTCTTCTGTGAAGCGTGTCATGTACTTGATGATGTAGCTGGCGTCCGTTGCCACTAGGATGAGGCACTGTAGGCAGGAGTGGATGCCGATCCACAGACGCAGCTCCATGTAATCGATACCGTTGTTCCTGTAGAACGGTGACATTACGGCGGTCACACAAGTATTACGTAAAGAGTCAAAGTATTTCATGTAGATATTAAAGCTATTTACACCAACTTGCATTAGCATATCCCTAATCACTGGTCAAGCAGGATTTAACTGTATTGTCACTGACACTGAACATATCTCATTTAAAAGACACTCAGGAGCAGCCAATGAACAATTTTCAGGCTTCACTCTGCTCAGAAAGTTGCTCACTTGCTGAATTCATACAGAAGCTTCTCAAAGATGAGTATTGGCCCAGTGGAGCTGAGGATGATGAGGGGCTGACCACTGAAGAGGCAGAAGACTGAGCCAGCCAGAGCTGTTCCCAGAAAGCTTTCCATCACCCCCTGTCAACGACACAGTGGCCGGGTTATGGACAACAGCTGGTGGTAGTAAACTGCAGCAATGCTCATTAAATACATTTAGAGGATTCACTCTAAAATTAAAATGAGCTATGTGTGTCCTTGAAGTTCTATGGGTAATAAAGTTGGACAATGAATGGACAAAACAATGGACAAATTACCACATTTCAGACTCAATGAATTTGCTTCAATGATGCCTCCTGTAGCACCCTCTAGGCTCCAGCAAAATGTAAATTCCACCAAAAAAACACATCATTTACATCATTTAATTCTAAAGAAGCAACATTCTTGTGTGAGTCAGCACCAAATTCAAACTGGATCAACGTGAACTGCAGCTCACGAGGAGACAGAGACTCAATCTGCGTGTGTGTGTGTGTGTGTGTTTGCGTGTGTGTGTGTGTTTGCGCGTGTGTGCGTGTATGTGTGCATGTTCTTGGAGTGAATCCTCTCAGCTGTATTAAGGAATTAAACATTGAAAGGTCAGAATGATGTATTTCAACGTGACAGGCTGGTAAGTGAATTCCAGTCAAAGCACTTTCCTAAAATGATTCCTGTGTGTGTGTGTGTGTGTGTGTGTATGTGTGTGTGTGTGTGCGTGCGTGCGTGCGTGTGTGCGTGTGTGCGTGCGTGCGTGCCTGCGTCCGTGCGTGCGTGTGTGTGTGTGTATGTGTGTGTGTTGCAGCACTAACAGGGTATTGAACGCAAACCCACAAATTAACCAACCTGCTGCTGCAGCCATGTGGAGTTTATTTACGACAGCAGCCTCTGAAAAACCTGACGACTTCTCTGTTTCCCACATGAGCAACATTTAGCTTGTTATCTATGATCCTCTGCGTAACACTGCTGATGTAGGCAGTATTTAAATCAGGACAAACACTAATGTCACTAAAAATGCCAGCTGTTTTCTGTGCATGTGACATCAGAATTGGAAGCATTGTTTCTTTTGTCCCAGTTGGTCCAGTATAAGATGAGCTGTCCTTACCTGGTAGTTGTCTGTTGCATCACCCAGCAGGCCTCCAAAGGTGATGGCATTGGTGATGCAGCCCAGGTAGATGAAGAGCACAGCAGAGATCGACTGGATGTGGAAACCCTCATAAATATCACTGGGCAGCCACGGCAATTTCCGCTTCATGTCCAGATACAGACCACCACAGAAGCTGATGTGCACAGACAGATGGGTTATTCAGGTTAATGCACTTCCTGGGGAGAAACACACTAAAATGACCATTTTAATACTGGTATTGTTGTGGGAAAAGGGAACTAGCATGCTATGGGTTCATATTCATGTCCAGACTGATGATATACAATCAGACACAACAAGATTACAGGTTAACGTAAAGTGTGGCACTCCATCGTCAACAACAAAATCATTACTGCGCAGCACAAAAATGTTTGTTCCAGCAGCCAACTAGAGACCCCAGTTAGGCGAGCTGGATTTATTACCTTTGCAAACACAAACAGGGAGCCAAGATGGAGGTTACGGTTCCATCTGTGCTGGCTGATATATTTAATTGGGCTTTTTTGGAGATGGAAAGATGAACAGACTGATGATGCAGGTCTGCTGGGAGCAGCCATGAATACCAAGTCAGTCTGAAACCATGTTTAACTACTTCTGATCCTGGATAATAATCTCATATAAATTGGTGAGCAAACACATTGAGAAACTCTTCACTGTAAAACAAAACTACCGATGAGAAATAACAGAAACAAAAAAGAAGGTTGGAAGTACATTTACTGATTGGATTTGAAGGGAAAGTCGAATCCTTAAATGATTAAAAGCTTGTTGACTGACAGCAGCTAAAGAGTCAACATGTTATTGAGGTCAGTCAAAATCATATTTGAGCTTCTTCTTCTTCAGATTAGACCTTATTGTTTATATGGACTGTATCCATATGCTTTTTATCTAAACACAGTGGAGGAATGTACAGATTTTTCAAAGTTGGTGGAACCTTTCACAGTTCTGCTGTGCATGGCTGAAATGTTAATGGCAGTCGGGTGCTCTGTAGAGAAGATGTTCACATGGTCCTTGAGTCCTGAGAGACCCACCGTCCAGTAAAGGCCAGCTCCTCTCCAAGCTCGTGTTGTTCTGGCATCTCTTCATCATTAGCCAGGCCTCCTCCTCCTCCTCCTGCTGTTCCATTCACCTGCCCCAGCTCATTTAAGGAAAACACAGACTTCCTGGGGTAAAGAAGCACAGTTCCTGTTAGGATCCTGCTCAGGCTGCCATCAACACACTGATGGTTAAACTCCTACCTCTTGTCAGCAGACAGGACTTTCTTTGGTGGCTCAATGCGGATTTTAGGATCCCATTCTCCAGGAGGGAGGACAATCACTTCATCCAAAAACTCATCTATGCCTGCAATGAGGTCTTCGCGATCCCTGGCCTTGTAGGCCACATCGCTGAAGAGCTGTGGGAGATTTACCGTATTTAAGGGATGTTCCAGGAAACATCAGACAGATCAACAGTGGTCTCACAGAGAGGTGAACGAGGCTTTTGGAAACATCAATGCATGTTGCACAGTGTCACGTTTACTGAGTAAAGTAACAATGCAAAGTAAATTTCAGAATAAACTTTTCAGTTGTAGGCGTTTGAATCCCATTAACTGAGTATAGCTCAGCCCCCGTGTTTATTGTGCAGATCATTAATGAGACATTCCAGAGGAAGTGTTTACACATAAATATAAACCAACTAAATTATTTGTTATTTTCAATTTAAATATCAGCAGCTTTGAAATGCTGCAAATCTGCAGCTGTGGCCACAGCAAAGGCAGCAGGTGCTGTAATAAAGAGGTTATTACAGACGAGTTAGCAAGCATCTCTCGTCAGGCACAACTGTCTTTGTGTCACCTCAGGTTGAATGTTGGTGCATAGAAGAGAAGATTCACCACTGACATAATTGTCACATTACAGCCAAGGTCAACATAAGCAGCCACCAACCTGACACCTAATTACCCATAAGCACACAGGAGATAGCCATGTTCAATGTGATACAACTGTCTTTTGTCGGTTTACAGTGTGCCACTTCCAGGTGGGCCACTACTGCGACACAGGCTGTCAACACCACACTTGTCGAAAAACAAGTCCCAGCACAGGTCGTGTACATTTAGGAGCCAGTTGAGGCTCACAGCTTCACAGGAAATGAAAGTGTTTCCAAAGCTAACTGAGATGACGCCAGCTTGTACTCACGTCATCCACCATTAAAGTTGCAATAGCTCGTCCGATCTCATTATAGGATTTGGCCTTTCCTTGAGGTCCCAATAGAATAAACAGGAATCTGGGCAGTGATAAGAGAAACGTGACATGCAGCATGTGTAGGGAGGGCAGAGTGGTGTGTGTGTGTGTGTGTGTGTGTGTGTGGTGTGTGTGTGTGTGTGGTGTGTGTGTGTGGTGTGTGTGTGTGGTGTGTGTGTGTGTGTGTGCAGGTCTTCACCTGGTGGGAACAGGAACTTCAGTCAGACCTCCCAGTGTTGTAGCTTGAGCCAGACGGACAAAAGCCACAAAGGGTTTGTTGAGGAAATCCACTTCTCCAACCAAGACGTTGGACGCCTCCGCATCTCTGGGGATCTTCTTCATAAATTTATTTTTCAGCTGATGACCAAAGAAGAGCAAATTTGAACATTTCATCTGTGGCTGGATTCACATCCTCCTTCTGCCACTGCTGTAATCATCCACTTGATGATATCTGGGTACGGTAATGTTATTGTAGTTTGCTATAATACAAGCTGCAGCCAACTTATTTCTTTATTGCGCTTGTTTGGACATAGGACGTTTTGTGTGTGCTCATGCCTGATCCAGCTAATAGAAATTATTAATGCTTGTGCAACATTGATTTTGAATGATGCTAGTTTTGGGAGGGTGTGTGGAGAACAGCCTTCTCCTCTACTGCCTGGAGGATGAAACAGCCAGTTTCATTCAGGAGTTTAATGGTTCCATCATCTGTCCACAGACAGCAGCCCTAATTCTAGGGCTAGACTCATCTTCACACTTTCATGGTTGCAAATGTGGGGAAAAACTTGACAGATAACTATTTTAAAGCATCCTATTTTCCAGTGGGAGCTCCTCTATGTCTCCCCTCTCGTACTTCAGAAGAACTTTAATTAGTTTTGTAATTTAATAATAATAATTTAACGTAATTTAACGTAATTTGAGGTTTTAATACATCCCAATGTTTTAACCTTTTATTAAGTTGCTGGCTGCGATGAGCAGTTCTTCCCTGCAGGCATCATTAAAACTCCAACAATTTTTCCAAACCTGTCGATGTGAAAACCACCGATACATGATGTTGATGGTACCTACAAGACTACAAACCACTGTTCTACTTCCACCAACAGTCCAACAATCATTAAAGAGGTAATACAACTGAAGCCAGCAGAGGGAACTGACCTAATCCCATTTAAATAAAAAGGTGTTGCAGGCAATTAGACAGCATCATAATAACACAACCCTCAGTGATGGAGGGTTTCTCAGTGACACTCCCCACCCTACCCCCCCCCCCCCCCCCCCCCGACCCGTGGCTACATGTGAGGGCCAAACACGCGGACAGGACAGCGGGATCCATTTTTTCCTCTTGTTGACTCATTATTGACTCAGACAATGTGCAACATACAGTAACACCACTCATCCATTTTCACGCGTGACCTACTGTCAGCCTGTAAACCCAATCTGAACATCCATCATGAGTGGACTCTGAGCTGGACGGTAAATCAGACCCTGCATATAAACTTAAGGTTTGCGGGCCACACTGCACACACATTCTCATTCAGCTATGAGTAAACACGAGCTCTGAATGACACTTAACCCTGAACCATCTAACCCTATTCCAGGTAACAACGGCCTCGGCCGAGTTTGCTTCACCAGGCTGACAAAACCTCATTATGATAGCACTCACAAACCGATGAGCTACGGGCTCGCATGCTTCATCCACCACAAACCTCACAAGCAAATGTGACAAAACACTGGTGACGCTTGATAGATGGGCTATGCTACATTGAAAAATCTATTTAATATGAGACACCTGCGAAGTAATAATTACCAAAAACACAGAGCTACACCGGGGAAATGGACAGAAAAGAGAGGGGTAACATCCATTCAGTTGTTATTAACAAACGCAGCACATATAAATGTTGCTTCAAGTTATCTCTAAGACTCAGTTTAATAACATTGCCAAAAGGCTGAAACATGCGTACAAATGCAGAAGTTACCTGGTCTGTGCTGGGGGTGTCTGCGATATCGTTCATACTCCTGCTCTGAGCATGACCTGGTTAACAGTTAAAACAATCACAATCATGATGGATACTACATGTTGTGAGAAGAATTATTGTTGTGTATCGTTTCAATGCTATAGTAAGTATAGTAAGTAGATTTAGAATGTTTAATCAAAAGGAATGTATGAGTGTTTGAACCAAGTGTTGAAGCTGTTAGGTACCCAGCACTGAGAGGTACCATGTTCAAGGACACGGAGAAGTCGGAGAAGGAATCATGAGGTCAGATTGACATAAATGTTGTGTGCACCAAATAAAAGAGGAGAGCGAGCAGCAGACGGGCGGAGTTGAGAGAGGAAGCTTGAACTGCTCGTCAGCTCTCCCTTGCAAGGCCTCCTGTTGTTTGTGTGGTTGATCTGAGTCTAGTAAACGAACAGCGCGGGTGACCAAACATCACCCTCACAATGTATTAGCACAAAATCACCTGAAACACCACAGAAGTTTAATCTTGTGAGTGTGCTGGTGCTGATTACCAACACACTACCTGGTAATAACATCTTATGAATGCAGGCTAATATGACATCCAGGACCAGAAGGTCACTTCTGGCTTTGACTGATATTCTAAACATTTCAGCTCCTCTCCAGAAAGTGATGATAGGTATTGTTTTTTTTCTCAGAGAAACCAAATCACCCCCCAAAAGTCAACAGAATTGGTCAATGGTCTCAGCTGTGAAGCCCCAACACTCACGGAGGCGCCCGTAGTTGGTGGGCGGCTGTTTCCCCCTCAGATCCTCTGTGGAACGGTTGATGTTGGCCATTGTTCCCGCACTCTGCCCACCACGAGTCCCTCCGTTCCGACCTGGAGGAGGACGCAAAGAGCAGACAGCAACAGTGAGGGGAGTTGGCCACTTTACTGTGATGAATCCAGCAGCACCCTTTTCCAGGATGATGAAGAACCGCTACAGCGCTAATTAACTCATCAAACTTTAATACATGCAGCCAACAACAGCAGAGCCTTCATTTATTTACTGGCCTGCCTGGGTGTCTCATCTGTGCTTTATGCACTTCTCAGAGGCTGCAGGTTATGCATCTTTTCCTGTAATTGCATGTCAAATGCTGTACATAATTTCAGTCAGCACCAGCCACCACAGAGAAAATTGCTTTTCACGCAGCGAGTTAATTATTTCCAAACAGGAAACTCACTGGCGGAGTTGGATTTGCCGATGTCAGCGAGTGAGCGGTGGATGGGCTTCTTCGTCTGGTGCCGATGTTTCCTCAACAGGACGAAACTGATCTTTTCTCGTAGCTCAGGGGAAATCATGCCTTCCTCTATCTGTCGCTCAATTATGTCATCTGCAGGAAGTACAGGAGAAAACATGGGTAGTGTAGTGGTGTGGAATCATGTGGCTAAAGAGGAGTCCTGCCTCAGACAAAACTGCATGTTTTGTTGTGATGAATGATGTGTAACTTCAGAGGTTGGGGCAATGAAGCAAATCAGGCTGCCTCCAGAGTGGCTGATGACGTAGATCCCTCCCAGCTCTTCCACTGATCATCACACTTAGATGTTATGAGCCTTATGATTTCCCCGAGGCCGACACACTGAGGCCGACACACTGAAACCCTTCACAACCCTTCTCTCAAAACAGCAAAATTACAGCGAGCTACAAGGTCCCGTTGGATTCTGAAGCAATGATGACATCTACTAGGTTGCTGATTAATCCTAAATTTTTCCATTAAGTTTGCCAAAGTGGCTTTAGAATGAATGGAAGAGAACCTTAACAGGAACAAATCAAACGCAGAGACAGAAAATTAACACACATCTGTTGTCCACCACTGTGTCGTCTTAAGACCCTAAAGCTAAACAGAGTAAATATTTAATGTTCTCCTCACTGAAGTCTATTTCAGTTGGAGCTCAACTGGTTTCCCAGCAGGAAACCGTTGACATTTTGCATCAGAAAGACGGGAGTGGAGAATATTAACGGCTGATGATCCCTTTCATGAAGCATCCCAGTAATATTAAACCAGCAGGTCGTCCGCTTACTGTATATCATTATCACACCTGTGATAATGATGTGTCAATGTTCCCACAGCGCCAGCCCGACACTCCTGACTTATTGATCACCTGAGCCTCCGCCTCAGCTGGTGGCAGATATGAGAGGTCAGGGGCTTGAACAGGAGTCCTTTTTTATGTGACAGGCTCCAGTACAGCCATACTGGAAATAAAAGCCGTCCTAATTAGCATACATCACTGTAACATTAGTGAGGACAGTTCATGAAGAACTGAATCACATGGTGCCAACATTTTAGACCCCAGCCTAAATGTGGACTTTGAAACAGTAAATCATGAGTAGTGCATTCGCCATATCCCATAATAAATATCTAAATCCTGGAGGACATACCATGAAGTTTTGGTGACAATAATGCTGGAATTTCATTTTTCTTTCATATAAACTCAAATAATAAAGAACCACTCAATAGCCAATAGGGGCATCAGCAGGGTCAGGAGGGCAAATGTGGAACCCAGCTGAATGCTTTTGCCTCAAAAATATGAGCTTTTTCATTAATCCGCTGTGTGTGTTCTTTGCTTCACAACCACAGTTTTTCAAAGCTTTCCTAATGAGTCTGTGGCAGCAGCTTTCTCAGAGGCAGCAGGTAGACGTCTCTGTCCAGTGAGGACTTCTGAGACGTTGTCCTGACAACAGGCAACATACTAAAATCAATTTGGGCATTTGATACACTAACATAATGCCTGAACCCAAACAAACATCCTCACCGACTATCTGAGGCAGAGAATAACCATCCAGGTCCAGCAGAACCGTCCCTGTCTGGAGGCATGTCCTAAGCTCAAAGAGGCTGTGCAGCGACAGCGTGGACACGTGCGGTTTGCTCCATCTCTCTCCTCCCTCCTCCACCTTTTCTTCAAACTTCACCCACCTGGAGGCAATAATACACACACACACACACGCACACACGCACACAGATGAGATTAATTAAAGAGCAGTTTTATCCCTGCAGCTAAGATTGTGGACATGGACACATTGATACATCCTAGATTTAGGAGAGCTACTTTGCATCCGAGCAACCATTGTGTACCTGGCGGACTCCTTCCACTCCAGCTCGTCTCCCTCCCGCTGAAGAGTGTCCATCTCAGTGAAGAGTGTCGGTGTAGGCATGTCATCGTCTTCATTCAGGATATAGCGAAGCCGCTCTGCAGCTGGAGATACTTGATGGAGGAAAGTTTGAGACCTTTTAACATGCTGAAGTAGAATTTCAGTGAAGCTTCAGAAGGACCTCTACAGGTCTGAGGCTTATTTACCTCACTAAGGACATAAGGAGTAATAACTTAAGTTAAAATGGCCCTCAAAATGGCCCCCTGCTCTAGTGAAGCAGTTTGCAGAGGAAAAGACTTCTGGGTCTCAATATTTTCACTTTTCACTTCTTTTGCACCAGCTATCAGCACCTGGACACTAAGATGTCCAGAGCGCAACCTAAAGCTCAAAGTAGGAGAAAAAGGAGACCTTACGTCTCCAGACTCACCAGTGTGGTTGAGGTCCTGCAGACTCTGTTCATTTGAGTCTATGAGTCCTTCCTCAACATCCATGTCTCTGTAGTGGCCTTCCTCATGGTGTCTGTGGTGGCTGTAACGTCTGCTCCTGTCCACATCTGACGTCTCGCGACTGGAGCGCCTTCGCCTGCGTTTGCGGCGGTAACCTCGAGGCACTGGAACACCGATGTAGATGGACTGATGGTCTGGGGACAGAAAGGTGTCAGTAAATACTTGCTGTTAATGGCCGACTCACAGATGGAGCATTAACCACTCCCACGTCTAACAATAACCCTTGATGATATTGGGACAGCTAAAAGAGAGGTCCATTGTTTTTTAATTATGTAATTCTGGCACAATTTAACAGGGATAATTGTTTAAAATAAAATGTTCAATTCATTGTTATTTGGTCATTTAACAGTTGGACAAATTAAATCCTAATTTAAATGGTTAAACTTGTAGCCCTTCCTTCATTGTGAGAAACTATGAACAAATGATACTTCAGTTTATTCAGTGGAACGGAACCTTTTTCAGGGGACTCTTCAGGAACAGCAGAACACAAATCTGAAATTTCTGCTTTCAAAATGAATCAGGATGAAGCGAGTTTGATTATCCGGTTTCCAACTAAATGCACCTCAAATGTCAAAATAAGATTAGATGTTTGACAACAGGAACCTGTGAGAGACCCCTAAGGAACAGAAACCATCTAACCTTCCCTCAATGTTCTGCTCAAGTCTGGTATTTGGGGTAGAACAATTCAATAATGAAAGATACAATTTTAAAAGTACTTTGTCTGTATTTTTTAGCCTTTTTACTTGAGTTTCTGGGTGGTTTTAACGTTTATATTGACTGTGCCAGCATCCTGGTTCAGGACCACCACATGTTGCCGATGCAGTAATCAAACACCAAGCAGGTCTGCACACATGCTTACCCTCCTCCTCCTCATAGCGAAGATGAGAACCCATCCCTCTGTCTCCATGCTCCATCCTGCTACGGAAAAAAACAAACAATTATCACTCAGGTCAAACTTTATTAAGGCTTCTGGATTGATTTGGATTCATCTGTCATGTGTGCAGCAGCAGCACCAGCAGCTCCTGTGTGCTGACCTGCACGTTGGGCTACAGAGCAGATCGATAGGAAAATAATTAGAAGGGAGGTCCAGTCGATGGAAATGTGCTTAATTAAAGCAATATGTGAGGATAACATATCACCTAGCGCCACCAGCAATGTTTAAGGCTACCACGCTCTGCTGGACGGTTTGCCAGTAAGCTTTATGTTCTACATACTGTTGACACATGTTCAGCTTGTGTGAGGAGAAATTGACTGTCACACAAACGGCTGCTTTGTGTTAGGGTTAGTCCAACGTGAACGTGACAGGTTAATAAAGAATAGTTCTCAACACGAGAAACCTGTTAGACCTGCTGTTTTACTGCAAAAACAATTGCATGGGGTAAATCACATGATCAAATATTGATGTTTTACATTTGAGCTCACATTTCCCTTCAAGCCTTCAGAAAACTTATTAAACAAAGCAATTCCTTATGTATGAATGTTTTGATAGGTCCGCAATTAACTTCAATGAACAAAAATGTATTTTCACAGCTAAAGACACCCATCGGTCTCATTGAACTGAGGTCAGCTGCATCATTAGATGTGCTTAAAGTTCATATTCAGATATGTTTTGGATCCTTCATATGTTTGCAGTTACTAAATTAACTTCATCGCTGTTTCTTCCACTTCTTCCCATTCAAAGGAACGGGATCATTCTCATTCTGCTAAGAGCTGGTGTGGGGTTGAAACAACATTCCCTGAGGAGAACCCCTCATTTGGGAATGACACTTGGCAGCAGAGGGAGTGTAAAGTGGTTGTTGGGGTCGCGGTTCAGCCTAGCAGAATCTGGCTGTGAAAGTCAGGATCTCTGGCTTCCTGCCTCTGTAATTAGTGCTGTCACATCAGTGTCCTTCACACCCAGTGGGCAGATGGAACTGCGGGCTGCCGCCCTCACCAAGGATCGATGGGGATGCACTGGCTCTAAACACACACTCACACACATGGCTGATGTGCTCATGTGCCCAGGAGCGCATGCATGACAAAGACATGAGGAGCATGGTTGAAAAGTTAGAGATCGTCCAGTAATGAGGCCGCTTCGGAGTTTTTGTAATCGGATACAGTTTTAGTCTATTAAAACAACTGAGAGCGTGAGGAGAATTAGCATGGTGCATCTGGTGTGGCTGTGTGACAGGTTCCGAAGACAGGAACACGTTCCCTGACCTCGAGTTCTCAACCAGATGATCTTAAGTTATCTGAAAGGTGCAGAAGGAAAATGCAGCAGGAAGATAAACCAGCCATTTGTTTTCATTTGTCTCAAACGGCCCATGTCTCTGTCCTCAATGACTGACTGTGAAGTATAAAAGTGCAGCTTTTCCTTCAGGTCACATGGCTATATTTTGGGATTTTATTTCCTCATCCAAAAACTTGATCTTATCAATATTAATGTCATTCAAAATGTGTTGAATATTTACAATTCATTTCCATCTTTACACAAGCAAACACATAAAATCATATCTGTGTCCCTTTTGCCCATTTTTTCATTTTTCTTCCTACAGCACAGTAAACTGAACATTTCTACATATAAAACTTTTAAATAACTCATCAGTCAAATTTTTATTTTGATTCTGCCACCGCTCATCTGGCCCTTAATATTTATGACTCAATCACATTAGTATTGAACTCTATTACATCAGGGACACTAAAGTCAACTTCAATTTTATGAGATCACTAAAGAGAATAATCTATAAATACACATCTGACCTTAATCTATGTATTGTCCAACCTTCTTGTTGAAGATTTTTGTAATTATCAAGAATATAACTTGTGTCTAATTTGTTGCTTCAGCCAGACCTCAGCTTGCACCACCTGGAGAGTTGAACAAGAAGATCAGAATGTTTTGTTTGAAGAGGCATTAACCCATTTCACATGTGTCAAACTCAGTCCTCAACCTGTTAGGGCTTTCTATCCCACTGAATGCATTTAGGACAGAAAAGGTAGGCAGGTAGGACAGAAAACCCGGCAGGATCGTGGCCCTCGAGGACTGAGTTTGACATGCCTGCCGCCTGACTGTTTCTGAAAACACATTCATTAACAGAGGCGTTCTGTTGGCGAGCCCAGCCTGTGGGGTCATTTCAGCAGCATGGCACCATCTCAGAACTAATAAAACCAAAGAAAGAAATTCAGGAGCTGAAAAGAATCCGACTGTGAAACAGCATCTTGGTGCAGAGGAAATTAAACATGAAGAAAAACTGCTGCCTACCTGGATTAGTTGTCAGCTGGAATAAGAGAAAGCAGAAAAGTCCTGAGCTGCTCGTAGGATCGCATGTCAAAGCTTCATCAAACCATCAAACGGTACAAACTCCAGTGGTCTCTGTCCGTCTGTCTCACTGTCTTTGCTTCTGTCTCTACATCACAACTGGTTCAATAATGGGTAAACTAGGACTCCACTGAGCTCCAGGCAGGCCCCTGTTCCACAGTATGATCAGCACACACCAGCCACAGGAATCTCTCAATGAAGGGCTCCAGTGGGGTCAATAAACAGCATAGTGGAAAAAGTGATAAAGGGAAGGAAGTTACATGCAGCTCCTGAAAACACACTGATCCAAATGGATTTTATTGGAAAGCTGAGCGGCTGCACCTGATTGGTAATGATTTGTGATAGTGTAACCAGCATTTTCCATCAAAGAGCCACCTCCTGTGAGAAACAGAAGGCTTCATCTATGTGGACAGACAGACTGACAGAGGGACTAAAGACATGTAGAGATATCTCTGCCTATGATTATTACATGGTGATCCTTCGTCAGTGCTGAAACAGAGCACCGTCCAGTTCAGTCACATATTGGCTGGATGATTGCAACCCAGCCATATAGTCCACCACAGCAAAACCACAACGACGGGTAATGAATACAGAATAAATATGTAAATAAGTTTTGACATGCTGTCGCTAAGAGGAGAATTTCATTATATGTTTTTCACATGAAACTTTACAGAACCCCAAAACACAGTATATTTTATTGTAGTTGGTGGCCAGGACCGAAGAGGCTGAAGCCAGTCTACAGAAAGCTAATGGACCATAATGGCAGAAGCAGAACTGCAGCCATAACAAACAGCAGAACTATTAAAAGGTTTAACAGGTTGGTAACACAGAGTTTATATATGATGAAAAGCTGCTGAGCAGCGACAGCAAAAGATGAGTGGATGAGGGTTAGGAAAGTCAAGGATAGCTGCTCCTTCCAGAAAATATCAAACCTGTCTTGTTGAGCCTCACAAACACACCGAGTGTTTAGTGGGAGACTGACTGTAGATTGTTGGAGCAGCATCCTTTCAAACTGATGTGGGTGGTTCAATCAAGGCTGTAGCCCCCACGAGATGTGAAGGGAGCTCATAGATGTGTTGGAGACGCTCCTGTCATACACCAGACTGCTTGATAGAAAAATTTATTCATTGGCTGACAGCATTTAGTTCCTCAAGCGCGGTCCGATTCCTGGCAGCCAAAAAGGGGCTGCGACTGAAACAGGACACACAGAGGCAATCACAAAACACTGATTTAGTTTTGTTAAAAAGCACAAACTCACTCACTAATTTGTTCGACATTTGTAACTGTTGTTCTCAGTGTGACATTTGTGCATCTGCTCCAGCGAATTCAGTGTGTTTCTCAAAGGAAATGATTTATGTTCCCGTTGGAAGCAGCTCTCAGATATGCAGCTCTGCATATCTGCTGTTCCAGTCCAATAGGCATTTCTTTTGTATTCCAATCTCCACATTAACAACGTGTGCTGAGTTGAATGAGGAACAGGAGAGAACTGTGTAAATCTGAATAAGCTATTTAATATAATTCAGAGCATTAATTGCTATAAAAGTCAGGAAAGATGGCATTGATATATATATGTGTGTGTGTGTGTGTGTGTGTGTGTGTGTGTGTGTGTGTGTGTGTACAAACACACATCCAGAACTCCCTCTGCCAGAACACACACACACACACACACACACACACACATACATACATACATACATACATACATACATACATATATACAAACACGCCCTTTTCCAGCCGTATGCGCTTTAAGTGGAAAATCAGAATACAATTAGGATTACGAAAATATAACACATAAATATTAAGTTACTCTTTATCTTGATGGAGATCCTGGATTTGGTTACTTTTACAAATTTGTGTGAATCTGTTGATCATACTGACTGTGAACACACTTGTTTCGTAAGGAGAAGAATCAAAGAAAATTCATCCTGAATTTGTGACTGTTGTAGAACTGATGGTTCACCTGCAGCTAAAGTCCGCCATGTTTGCTTCATCCGAACCAGCCAAGGTTGGCCAAAATACCAAATGATACCTGGTATGACAGTGTAAATGCTGCTCCTGCCCACCTCTGGGCCCCTGGGGGCCTGGCCAGTATTAAGAGATGTTTATTGGAAAATGGAACATTATTAGCTTGGTGCGTGGGCCTTTCCCAGGTGAGTTTGTGATCACATTCACCTGCTCACCTTTCTCCTTACAGACATGATGGGGGTGCATGTGTGATTTTGTTCACATCCTTTGTGCAGGTTTCTGGCTGTTTTCTCTTTTTCTGTTCATTTCTTCCACATTTACCTGCTATCGTTTGATCACTGTGAAGACAGAAGATCACACAGGTGATTAGGTGGTCAGACAGGTGATTCAGCAGGGGATCACACAGGTGGTCAGGCAGGTGATCAAACAGGTAATTTGGTGGCCAGACAGGTGATCGGGTCACAGACCTGCAGGCTGAGCCAAGAGCCGCCACAGGTGTTTGCTGTAATCTCGTGGACGTGCCAGCAGAAATTCCGATCAAAGAGAGTAGAAGTGATGAGAAAGATATTTATGTCTAGAGCTACAGAGCACCGAGTCATCAGGCACAAATCAGCTGCTAATGACAGATGAGAAGTTTGAGCTCAGCGTTTGCTGAATGACACTACAAAACTTCTTCAGGGTCAATAAAGACAACAGCAGTCACGGTGTTAAAGCTTCTACAGGTAGGGAGATACTGGAGTTCTGGACAAACTAAAGACAGAACCGAGTCAATGAGCTGGAACAATCACTCCTCAGCAGCCTCGTGTGACTGTCAGATGCTGGATTAACACCCTGCAGAAGTCAGAACTGTTGTCTGTCACTCTGGAGGTCAGAAATAAGCTAGTCTGACAAGCTCAGTAGACAAATCCAGCTTTAATCACAGAAACAGTAGTGTTGATACAAGGCAAGAGCTGGGAAGAAGCTCCAAACAGTGCAGGACACAGATTAAAAAAAAGAGTTGAATTCCACTGAAACTGGAGTCTGGATGAAACCATTTTTTTATAAGATGTTTAAAAAGTTTAGTTACAAATGGAATAAAGACTGAGCCCCTCTGAGGAGAGTCGAACTTGTAAACCAGGTTTTCCCAGTTTAATTTGCTGTTTACAGTACAAAACATGCATCCCATGTTATTCCACAACTATCCGTCTCACAATGTCCACAACTGCACAAATAAATTCAAAATGATCATCAAATAAGACACAAGCTATGTACATCCATCACAGACAGGCAAAACTGACTCAGCTAGCTCTATTCCTCCTTTTCAAGCTACTATCATGGATACACCACATGGTACCGTCCTCTGACTAATGGGCCATTTTCACAACAGCCTGAGGTAAGTTTTAGCACATGAGACAGAGCTCCATTTTAAATAAAAATAAAAACACATGAACAAAATTAGACGTGAGGCCAGGACTCCCAGTATATCATCTTCCACAAAAAAAGACAAATATTTTTTAAGCCAATGATAAATGTCGCCGTTGTTGTAAACACATGAAAGAAAGTGCTCAACTCAATTTGTTCCTTTTAGCTTCCTGTTGATCCAGTCAGACAATTTCAACCAGTAGTGCAACAAAATTTAAACAAAGTACAATGACTAAAAAAAGGCCAAAAGAAACCAAAAAGGAGAGTAAAGGGGCTAAAGTAGAAGTAAAGGTAAGCTCAATGGTCCCTTTTTTTCTTGCGGCCTGCATCCACCTCGTCCAGCCCGCTGGCCGACCTGGACTGCTGCATCTCCCGCAGCTGCGCGTGTGTGCGGCGCGGCTGCTTCTTCAGTTTCTCCAGGTGAATGTCAATGGGGTCCAGGTCAGACTCGGAGGCAGGGACGGGGAGGTAGCCGCCGTCCCTCGGCAGACACATGCACCAGCCGGCGCCGGCCAGGTCCAGCTCGCTGTAATTGATCTCGGCCTTCTTCAGCTTGAAGTCCACCATGTCAGGTGACTGGCTCATGTCCACCAGGAGGTTCCAGAAGATACAGGTCAGGATGATGCCCAGCAGCTGCCGGCAGATTCACACAGCGATGTCAGCAATAGCCATCAGACGCACTCTAATCTACATTTTGGTCATAATAATAGAAAAGTGAACCTAAAGTAATGTCTTGTGATGCTGCCACATGCTCATTTCTAAGTAATCAAATGATATAAAGAGGTTGCGGAACAAACAAGCTTCCCACAAAATCATAAATATTCATTTCTAGCAAAATGCTCTTCATGTAAATGGACGCGCCTTTGAAGTCAAACTACACTCAAATTTAGTTTCTGCCAAAAATGTTTGCTGGCTGTGTCATAAAAGGTTTTAAATGAAGCACAGAAAATGGGAAATATTCGGGAGGGAAATGGAAAAAAGGCTTTCAGAGCTGTGAACAGTGAAGCGTTGAGGTTTGAAATATCAAAGGCCGGTTGGGCCATTTGGCAGGACACTTTTCTCTTATCAGCAAGTTGCTCCTCTCACTTTTCAATTACCTGAGGAAGCCCGATGGCACAGCAGAGAGCGACCGTTATTCCAATGTTGTCTCCCATCCACAGGTTGACGGCATGGATGCAGCCACGCACGTGGATCTTGTCATGCAGGCTTTCACGCTGATGCACACAGAAGAGAGAGACAATTAGATTTTCAAGAATTCAAGAATTTTAGAATTCAAGAATGGAGCCCAAAACCTGGAGTCTGAAGGAAGACGATGAGCCGAGGCTCAGTTGTGTTTGTTTACCGTCAGCTGTCATCACAGAACCAACCTGATGAAAACGCCGAGACTTTCAGGGACATGAATGTTTTCATTGAGACACTGTCTTAAAATGTCTCCAAGGTCTTCCTGCTCAAAAAGTGTCGCAGCATATTTAAAACTAAAAACTCTGATTCTACTTACTGTAAACTTTGTTTGAGTAAGTCCACAGGACCACTGTGTCTTCTAAATCTAAGCAGTATATTTGCTACAACAGAAGCTTTGTGTGATGATCAGAAAACTGCCTATATTGAGGCAGCTGCTGCTGCCTGACGATATGTGACATAACCTATAACATCTCTGGAGGTTGAGCGCAGTGAAACAACACATTTCTCTGTAAAACTGATGATGCCATTTCCCAACTTTGCAACAGGCTGCCAAAAAGGCTTTAACACTTGTTTCTGAACCAGTTCAGACTCGAGGAGTGCTATAAGGACCACAGAAAACACCTGACTGGTTCCTCCCACTGCTGTATTAATGTTCAAGGCCAAGAAGGTGTTCCTCCACGTTAGAGTTCAACACAAGCCATTACCGCAGCCTACTGGCTGCACTACTAAACTTAAAGTAAAGAAATCTGCAGACATGAAAAGGACCTGTTTACAAACAATCACCTTTTTAAATTTGTAAAGTGTCTTTTCTTCCAAAAACATTTTTTTTAATGAAAAAGAAAATTTTAGGTTGAATGAATGAAGCCTGAATAAAGGGATTTTCTTTGTGCTTTAGATTAAACTGTGAACTTTCACATTCCTGGATTCCAGAATGACAATAATCACAATAAATCACAAACACAATCTGTTTAAAATGTCAGGATGGTCTTACCGCTTTATCCAGAGTCTGGTAGCCACACAGGGTGTTAATGACCTCTCCCACCTGTGTGAAGAGAAGATTGAGTCAGAAATATGAGGAGGCTTGGCGTCGACGCCACAGGGACCAGTGTGAGAGGAGCGAGGAGCCAACTAGAGCATGAGCCTCAGAGTAAAAGGCTGCATCAGTGGCAGGAGGCAGCAGATAACAGTAGAGACCTTGAAAATGTCTGAAGGTTCTCAGTCATCCAGGTCATGGTAATTCTGGTTTTAACGGTCCCGTTGCTAAGATTCAACTACCAGAAAGACCTTGAAAATGTTCAACTTTCTCCAAATCTCCGCCATCCATGCCTGAACCTTGGACCACTCTAACCCTGGGATGTGTGTGTGTGCACATTTATTCATTCTGAAGGGCTGTTTCTGATGCAGGCATCTCACCACCAGTACAAGACACATTTCTAAAGGATTATTTCAAAATGGCTTTTACATAACAAAAGCTTCAAAAATCATGACAGAATCATTTTAAAACTCTACTGAAGGGTTTTGTTGCCTCTAAAAGGAGCACCAACATAAAGTCCGTTGGAGGCCACAAGCAGGTCAGAAGGTCAGCGTTGTAGGACATGGAGCCATTTCCTGTTCAGGTTTTTATCAATCATGCCAATAATCAACGTCTAATTCAGTAAACCGATACATCGAGCTGGCAGATAAAAGGAACAAGGTCAGGTCAGAATGAATCAATGAATAAGCACCCACCTGGTGGCGAACGCAACAGGTGTATGGAACCCCACAGGCCAGCGGACCAGTGCCATTACAGAAGTGGTACTGGTTTACTCCCCAGTCTTTGTACTCGTCCCCTCCACAGCAGGAAAACTGGGTAAGAGTGCAAACAGAAGCCAGTCAGGAAGCAGAGAGGATGCCTCAGGCTGGCTATTAAACACACTGAGGAACAGAATCAGAACATTTGATGCTGCCTCCTCCACCACAGCACAGTTCTCTAAATCTGCTCCTGCAGCAAAGCAGTCAATTTGACATCAGAAGAGGAGGCTGAGCAACCAAAATTCCTCTCACACAGAAGATGCTCTCAGGTTTCCAGCGAAACCTTCTGCTGGAGGAGGACACACTTCTGTGAATAATGGACATGGGCTACAAGCTGGAAAACCAGGAATCACCCTGGTTGAGCACCATCAAACTCTGACTGGAGGTGATTAAACGTTCTTCACCGTAGGGATGAGGTCCAGCCCCCCAGTGGGAACTGTTTATCTGCACCAAATCTTTTATATGGGAAATTTCAAAGGAATGCTGCACTCCAACTGCACATCCACATGAGGGAGCTCTCCTCAGGAGCCAATGGAGAAGGAAAAGATGGCCAAATGCCCCTTTTTCTATTCTGCACTACCCAGTAAACTCGTCCAAGAACCACTTTGGTAAAAGTTCTGAGACAGCCAAGGCCGATCCTCGATAACAATTGGACAGCATTTTGCTGTGTTAGTTGGTTGTGACTTTGTGATGATTGGGCATTTGAATTGAAAAGTATTAATATTTTACAGAAGCTGTAAACTTAAAGGTGATGGACAGAATATGAAACAGCTGGTTTTGAGTGTCTTCATGCTACCATTCCAGCTGTTGCCTGAGACTTGTTTGCCCTGTTAATTCTAGGTTTGAGATCACACTAGGACCCCTTTGATCAGACATGGAAGGGAGACACAGTCAGCTGAACGTGGTGCAACAAGTAAATCTGGGAATGTGCAACATCTGTGGGGTGGTCACTCTGTCTAACAACACGACTGAAAATAGAAACACGAGTTATAAAATGAACAGCTGACAACTGCTAACAGTGAAGTTTATCTTGCTAACGTTCATTTTCGTATTACCTTCTGTTGGACATAATCCAAGATGTTTTTGAAGTCTAGGTCATCGTAATAGTGTTTGATTCCCTCTCGTATGCTGCTCTGGAACAGGGCAGACGTCTGGCAGAAGACAGAGAGAGGACGGTGGTCAACCTGATGGTGGCTGCAGGCAGCTAGCCTGTGGACTATAGAAGAACATGTGGAAGCAGAGGGCAACAAGTCCATCAGACACATTTACCTTCTTTTCAAAAATGAGAGCCATGGTGAGAGCGACAGCCTGGAGAAGCAGCAGCACGCAGAGAACGCAGAGAAACTGCAGGAGAGGAAATGGAGAACTGAAGCAGAACTGAGGGAAGCGCCATTAAGACTTTCCAGTAAATGAATCGTGCTTCATACTCTTTTAGCATATTTCCTACAAGCAATAAGTCAATAATCACATAAATTCCAAGTGAGGAGATTAATAAAGAGACATAATCAGTATCAAACTTGTCAGATTTTTAACTATTGTTTTGAGTCACACTTCATATTGTCAGTGACAAGCACACGTGGTTTGAAGTGAGAAGATGTTACAACGCCAATGAGGGCTGAAGAGCTGATGAGGTATTGATGACCTCCGTGGCATCATTAAAGAACATCATTTTCAGCTCTCTGAAAGTACCTTTATGCTCTCCCCGCAGCAGAAAATCCTGTTCTACAGTAAAGCATGTTAGAAAGCATAACAACACATCCCAGGTCCCAGTTCCCAGTGTCTTATACTGGTGTCAGAACTGGCAACTGCTCTTCAAAGTGGATGAAGGCTTCCTGGGTTATTCTGTGTGATGATGTTCTGCTGCGGTGGAAGCCCAAACTCTACTCATCCAGACACATGTGTGCTGTCTAAGACAGAAAATAAAACAACAATAGTTCTCTTGGACAAACACAAAGTCTTTGAGCTCTTACCATGTGCAGCAGGGTCTTGTTGTCCCTGAGGGATCCCACCATGCCCACCAGTGACACCGTGAACATCACCAGGCCCAGCAGGATGAGCACCACAGCTGGCGCCAGGAAGAGCCCCTCCAGGGTTCGATTCTTCTGCCTTTCCACTTCGGCGTACACCCCCACACACAGCACACAAAGACCCACCAGCTACAGACAACAGAGGCCTTCTGAGATAAGAACCTTCAAGAACTTCAGCGTGATGGACAGAAAGCTCAGCTTAGACAATTATGTTTTTGGAAATTCAGTAATTTTACGGGTGTCGCCGTGAGCGTGATAATCTACAAAGACCATATTTCTAGAAACATCCACCGACTGTGTCGCGTTGAAAGTGCAGTGTTTGAAAAATGACAGAGGAATGAAGGTTTAAAACCTCCTAAAGCACAAATCGTAACATAAATAAAAAGCCAGAAGTGACAGAAAACACCTGCTGGTGTTGTACTAGTCCGTAAATCTGATTAAATCATGTAATTATCAGGTTGTGGAAAGATGACAAACTAGATTCAGGTTTTTAATAAACGACCAATTAATTGATTTCAGGTTAGCCATAACTGGGATTAGGATCAAGGCTGGGATTGGATCAAGTTTCTTTTTATTTAGTTATATCAAAACACGTTTACTCATCCTGACAGGATGAGGAACGTTCTTACTGCAATTTAGTTTTAAAACTGTTTGGACTGATGCTGGATTAAAACTCAGCAAAGAAACAACAGCAGTTGGATTAAACTGACAGTAACTAGACCTAAAAATGTTTTGCTGGGATATTTTGGGTTTCATCACTAATGCTGCAGATCATAACCCTCTGTCAAGTCTTGAGACAGGAAGTAGATCATCAATTCATCTTTTTGGATGGAGACCAGACTGGACCACTCAGAGTGACACAGCAACAATTGACTTGCTGTTAAGGAGAATTTAAAATCACAAAATGATTTGCACTGATAAACTTCTGTCACAATTAGACAACAGCAGCTGAGAGAAAAAAAATATCTCACTAATCAACTCCTGTTGTTTGAACTAGGTCAACAACTGTAGATTACAGCATTTATGAAACTCTTCAAATCAAACCTGCAGCCTTTTTCAGACATTTCTGTTATTTTTAGCAACCCGGTGTGTGAAACTAAGAGGAGTGTCAGATTCTCTACTCTTGATTTTCAATTGGATCTGAAGGCAATCTGCCTTAAGAAGAGTCTCCATTTACTGCTCCAGCCTCACAAACAGGCACTGCACGGACGACCAGATCTCGTCTATTCCTGGAATTAAAACAAAGTCTGGAACTGAAAGTACACCAGTCCATGTCATCACTGGGAAGTCCAGCTCAACTTTAGAATGATCCTGACAGATTTGCCTGGGATCAACTGCTACGTTGTACTGCTGCCAATTAGTCACAAAAGCAAATTCCAGAGTATGTCAAAAGGTTTGATCATATTCTTACAGTTGAAAACAGCAGCATGTTACACATAGTAAAGAAATTAATGTTGAATTCAATCAAACGATATTTTCAAGTTAGACAATAATATGATTCATGAAAGATGATGAGCAACAGACCCGGACAGTCTGTGGGATTCCTTTGGACTCAAACATTTTTTTTATATATATATATTTTTCAGATTTAAGGCTCCTGACTGGTCTTTTAGAAGCACCCTACTCTTGTCATGTCGGGGCATATCTGCAGCTAAACAGTGGACTTTTGAAAATGGGTGACCATTAACAACAGAAAAACCTCTATTCAGTAATTAATGTGACGGTGTTCACGCCCCTTCAACTGATCTCAAACACTGGAGAGCTACAAATGTCTAAGGTTTTGTCGAATCCCGCCTAGACGGATCCAGCTCCAGACTAATCTCACATTCTGTCGGCCAAAATCTTTTCCACCGGGAGTTCCCTTTAAATGGATCCAACGCCCTATAGCACCGGGCTGCTAGCATGCTAGATAGCCTGTTTACAATTAAATCTGTTCTATTCTCACTATATTGCTGAGCATAAGAACAATTAAAAATAGGACATCTGTTTCCCTTCTCTATTAACTCCGTTCATTGAGAATGGTAACCATTTAATGCATGAGTCGTGTTCAATTGCGTACTAATCACCATTTCTAAATATAATTATTTATATTTCAACATATCCGGAATGCCAATACCGACGTGGTTCTACACCTGTGCGTTATCATAGTAAATGGTCACGTTAATGGCTGATTATTTAGTACAATTTCTTGCTTCTCATGTTTCCTACTGGGAATAAAGTGAAAGCTAAAAAACGACAAATGGAAATCAGCATTCGAAATGCACGGCATAGAGCCTCAAATGTGTCTTTTTCTTTGTCGTATGCATTATTCTTCATGTAAATGTGAATTATATCTGTAAAAGTCTCGAATGGGGTTTGAGGACAACAGGGATGCTGCGGGTGTCGCGGCTACTACGATTAGGAGGCGCTGCTGTCCAGACATCCTTACTCTAGCACACAGTGTGCCTAATTTAGTATATTTGCCAAAAAAAACTTACCGAAAAGAGCATTGAGTAGACATTCAAAGTAAATTTGATGAAGTAGTAGAAGTGGTTGGTTTTCCTCAATTCAGTGTAGGATGGCATGGCTGCTTATGCTACCTACAGCTAGCTAGCCTGCTATCCTTCGTTCAGGGGCGGAGAGTTCAATGCGAGGTTAATGAAAATCTAGAAATATCACTCTTAAAATAAAATGTTGACATCTAATTGTATTTTAAAACCCAAACAATCTTCATTTCTTGTATACTATTGTGAGTAGCCAGCGAAACAATCCCACTTCCGTGCGGCCGGCTAGCCCATGCTTTGTTTTGACTACACCTTAAAGGGATAGAGCCCTCAGCTGCTACTGCTGCTACTGCTGCTGCAGCTTATGCTGATGCTGCTGCAGCTGGTGCTCTGATGCTGCTGCTGCTGCAGCTGCTGCTCTGATGCTGCTGCTGCTGCTGCTGCAGCTGGTGCTCTGATGCTGATGCTGCTGCAGCTGGTGCTCTGATGCTGCTGCTGCTGCAGCTGGTGCTCTGATGCTGCTGCTGCTGCTGCTGCTACTGGTGCTCTGATGCTGCTGCTGCTGCTGCTGCAGCTGGTGCTCTGATGCTGCTGCTGCTGCTGCTGCTCTGATGCTGCTGCTGCTGCTGCTACTGGTGCTCTGATGCTGCTGCTGCTGCTGCTGCAGCTGGTGCTCTGATGCTGCTGCTGCTGCTGCTGCTGCTACTGGTGCTCTGATGCTGCTGCAGCTGGTGCTCTGATGCTGCTGCTGCTGCAGCTGGTGCTCTGATGCTGCTGCTGCTGCTGCTGCTACTGGTGCTCTGATGCTGCTGCTGCTGCTGCTGCTCAGCTGCTGCTACTGGTGCTCTGATGCTGCAGATGCTCAGATCCTGCTACTGCTCAGCCGCTGCTGCTGCTGTTGCGACTTCTGCTCTGATGCTGCTGGTGCTGCTCAGCTTCTTCTGATCCTATTGCAACTTCTGCTCTAATTCTTCTGCTGTTGCTCAGCTGCTGCTCTGCGCTGCTTTGGTGCTGCTCAGCTGCTGCTGGTGCTGCTCAGCTTCTTCTGCTGCTGTTGCAGCTTCTGCTCTGATGCTGCTACTCTGATTCTTCTGCTGTTGTTCAGCTGCTGCTCTGATGTTGCCGCTGCTGCTCTGATGCTGCTGCTGCTGCTGCTGCTTAACTGCTGCTGTTGTAGCTTCTGCTCTGATGCTGCTGGTGCTGCTCAGCTTCTTCTGATCCTATTGCAACTTCTGCTCTAATTCTTCTGCTGTTGCTCAGCTGCTGCTCTGCACTGCTTTGGTGCTGCTCAGCTGCTGCTGGTGCTGCTCAGCTTCTTCTGCTGCTGTTGCAGCTTCTGCGCTGATGCTGCTACTCTGATTCTTCTGCTGTCGCTCAGCTGCTGCTCTGATGTTGCTGCTGCTGCTCTGATGCTGCTTAACTGCTGCTGTTGCAGCTTCTGCTCTGATGCTGCTGGTGCTGCTCAGCTTCTTCTGATCCTATTGCAACTTCTGCTCTAATTCTTCTGCTGTTGCTCAGCTGCTGCTCTGCTGCTGCTGCTGCTGCTGCTCTGCTGCTGCTGCTGCTGCTCTGCTGCTGCTGCTGCTGCAGCTGCTGCTCTGATGCTGCTGCTGCTGCTACTACTGGTGCTCTGATGCTGCTGGTGCTGCTCAGCTGCTGCTCTGCTCTTGCTCAGCTTCTGCTCTGCGCTGCTGTGGTGCTGTTGCTGCTCTGTTGCTCTACTGCTGCTGCTCTGATGCTTCTGTTTAGGATGATGATGGGAATATTTTGGATTTAAATGGAAGCTTATACATAACATGTCTGTGTGTGTGTGTGTGTGTGTGTGTGTGTGTGTGTGTCTGTGTGTGTGTGTGTCTGTGTGTGTGTACTGAATACATATCTTTACATGAATGAATTTTTTATCTGTTTTATCTGTCACCTGGACTTTAACAGAGCTGCTGTTGCAGTTAATCATATAGTAGTATGTGGGTTTGGTGATGTGACTTGTCAGCTGAGAAAATAGATAATCTCTCTCTTGAGTGACTTATACTTAGTTACATCAGTGATGCTTCCACAAACAGGTTTACACAAAGCTGTAAATTGGTGTTAAATGTTTGGTTTGGTTTTAATTGCTATCACTTTTGCATGAAGCATGTCTTGTACTAAATGTGCTTCTAATATTACAATAAAATGATTTTCTGCCAAATAATATCTTGTCTTAAAAATGCAAGTCCAAGATTTTCATGACATAGCCTTTGTAAGTTATGATGGGACAGCCGCTAAACCACACCATTGCCCATAAAGATGGAACTAATCAAGTTTTCTCACTAAATTCTTGTGACAATGTGATTTTCTTTTTTCAGCTAAATATAGTGTTTAACCTCTCAAACCTTTATTGATCAAAGGTGATTACTTATGTGTACATATGGGAAGAAAAAGAGGAAGTATTTGAACTTTATGGACAATGGAGCATTTGAGTCCAAGATAAGAATCCTTCCTTTGTTCCTCTTCTACATGCAATCTTTCATGTTCCAGAAATTTTAGGTTTCATTCAATTATTAAAAGTGCACAACATTGATTCTGGCACAGGAAGGTCCTCCACAGGAGGATATGTTGCTTAAGAATGGAGGAGTAGTGGGTGATGTTCTGGTGCATGCTGGGACTGGAAACAGCTCTGTGCACAGGATTATAAACAGCACTGCAAAAAGAAATGGATCATCATGCAGTTTTAATGAGTGATTATTGTGAGACCAGATCAGCAGCATATGCAGGGATCTTTGTGAAATAAATTATCGACTGGACTATTGTGGCTTCTTGGGGTTGACACGTTGGCAGCAGGTCATCAGTATGCTGCATCTAACCGGGGGCACCGAGACTCAATCAGTGCAAAAAGCCCAAATGACATTTAGAATTATAAAATATATTCAGCCGAAGTCCCAGAGGGACGTTGAGCAGGATGGGAGAGCGCTTGTGAACGGGCTGAATTTGGAAACCAGCTCATTTCCAGTGTGAATTCATCTGAATCCAGAACTCCCTCTGCCAGAACACACACACACACACACACACACACACACACACACACACACACACACACACACACACACACACACACACACACACACAGGTAACTGATAGTTAACTGAACGTATCATTTAAAATAAAATAAAATATCATTAAATACTGACTTTGGAAGCAACTCACATAAGAATGTAACTTTCAGCAGTCGTAAAACTCATATAAGGAAATTTTAAAGCCAAATGGATACTTGTGAGACCACATGCATTAGACTGTTCCTGCACTGTTCAATATAATTTCTTTTCTGTTTAGACCTTTTCCTCTATGAGACAAATTTTCGTCACCCGAGATGAATAGTGAGACTGCAGAAAAGTAACAGAAGAGTAAAGTCAAACCCAGGATGGCACATAATCAATTATTAAGAGCCCTCAGACATCCTGCAGATACAGCCAATAAGGAAAAAGAACAATCCAAAGGTTGGTTCCACTATTATCCTGCTATAGATCTCAGGGATAGATTAGATCACATGATCACTCTAGATGGTATCTCATTAACATCAAGTCTCTCTGTGAGGAATCTAGGAGTAACTTTTGATCAAAATCTGTCCTTCAATACACACATTAAATTAATCTCTAGAAGTGCCTTTTTTCACCTGAGAAACATCACAAGGATTAGGAAGCTACTGACGCGGCATGATGCTGAAAAGTTAATTCATGCTTTTGTTACTTCCAGGCTGGACTATTGTAATTCTTTATTATCAAACAACTCTTTAAGAAGCCTCCAGCTGATCCAAAATGCTGCAGCCAGAGTTCTGACAGGTATTGACAAAAGAGATCACATAACTCCTGTACTGGTGTCTCTTCATTGGCTGCCCGTTAAATTTAGAATGATTTTTAAAACCCTTCTTTTGACCTACAAGGTCCTCAGAGGCCTAGCTCCATCCTACCTGGAGGAGCTAGTGACACCTTACCAGCCCAGTAGACCGCTCCGCTCTCAGAATGCTGGTCTACTTGTGGTCCCCAGAGTTTCTAGGGGTAGAATGGGGGGCCGAGCATTTAGCTACCAGGCCCCCCTGCTATGGAACCAGCATACCATTTCGTTTCAGCATTACCATACTTGGGGGTCATCTAATCATTAGGTTAACATCTTAGTTATGCTGCTATAGGCCAAGGCTGCCAGGGTCCAGAAACATGATCAACTGACAGGCCTCTGTCACCACACTGGGTCATGGTTTCCTCTCCTCTCCTCTCCTCTCCTCTCCTCTCCTCTCCTCTCCTCTCCTCTCCTCTCCTCTCCTCCTCTCCTCTCCCTCCCCCTCCCCCTCTCCTACCCCCTCCCCCTCCCCCCCCTCTCCTCTCCTCTCCTCTCCTCTCCTCTCCTCTCCCCCTCCTTCTCCTCTCCCCCTCCCTCTCCCTCTCCCTCTCCCTCTCCCTTTCCTCTCCTCTCCTCTCCTCTCCTCTCCCCCTCCTCTCCTCTCCTCTCCTCTCCTCTCCTCTCCTCTCCTCTCCTCTCCTCTCCTCTCCTCTCCTCTCCCTCCCCCTCCCCCTCTCCTCTCCTCTCCTCTCCTCTCCTCTCCTCTCCTCTCCTCTCCTCTCTCCTCTCCTCTCCTCTCCTTTCCCCTCCCATCCCCTCCCCCCCTACATGAGCCTGGTCCTGCTCAAGGTTTCTTCCTGTTTTTCCTTGCCACTGTTGCTTGTCTGGGGTTAGGCCCTGGGATTCTGGAAAGCGCCTTGAAACAATTTTGATTGTATAAGACGCTATATAAATAAAGATTGATTTGATTTGATTTGATAGATCTCTATCCTGCTGAAACTTTGCTGCTGTTTTACAATGAACATGACTTTGTCCTCAAGAAGTCAACTTTCCACATTAACAGTCATTGCTGGAGCAGCTTCATAACGTCCAGCTTCATAACGTCATTGATGTCCACCAGTGTGAGCGCTCGGCACCAGCGCAGCCAACTCTCACTCTCACTATTGTGCAGACATTTTATCCCCCTCGCCTTCCTCATATCAGCCTTCCATGACTGGAACAGCGCTGGTCAGAGTAGGATGTGTGTGATGTGTCCTGGCTTCTGCTGATGCTTAATGGCATTGTGTTTTAGCAGCACCTCAACCACAATCACAACACAAATGTTTCCACACGTGGGATGTGTTTGGAGCTCCTCTCACTGGCTTTTGCATCTGCTATCAGCTGAACGAGCAGACATGTGGACCCGTGTTTCTCAGTCTCTCTTGTCATGGTGAAGTTTCCCTGTATTCTAGTGCAAAATATAACAATAAACATGATGTTGTACCATTGGACAGCATGTGTCAGTGCACTATGTGGCTCCATCTGTTCTTGTGGTGCACCTACCTTCTACGCAAGATGTCAATTATAAAAAAATAAAAATTGTGTCTTTTGACGCTGGTTGTTGGCCCTGCTTTCAGTTTGCACAGCTGAGTTTGGCTTTATGCAAATCATCTTGGTTTTGGTGCAGACGGTTAGTTTATCGCTGCCAACAGCTGCTGGGATGGTAGCTGTGATAAACCCTGAGAAGATCAGGGAGATCAGACCAGGAGATTCTGGTTCCAAACACACAACTTTTACGGTGGAAATGGTCTAAAACTACAGCAGTTTCAGTTGGCCAGTGTGGATTACGCAGTTGTGAGGTCACACGCGCTTTCACACATGCACTGGAACCAAAGCTGCTTTAAGATCATCTCCTGTGTGATCCTAAATGTGTGCTTGTTGTTTTTTTAACCCCACATGTGGAGCAGTGATGTTTACAACTGAACTACAAAATGCAATGTGAACTGAATAGAGGTGACAGAGTCCACCAATGGTGGCAGACAGATGTGTGCGAGAACCTTTGAGGATATGCTGCAGCATGTTTGCTCCACCCACAGATGCATGTGTGAGAACACATGTCTTCTTCCTCAGGGACCACTGTCTGAAAGGTGGTCACGTCTCTTCTACCTGTTAAATACATGGAATAATAGTGGTGTATTTTAGTGATGGATCACATAACTGCAGCAATGTGAAAGCTGCAGGAGCGCAGCTCTTACCTATTCTATTAAGCCCTGCTGTCATTTCATGTCTCTGACACAAATGGCTGCTGTCTGCCACAGCTGGAGGTTATGTGGAAAGTGGCTCCAGCCTGGAGGGATGTTGTCAAAGTGCTGGCAGATTGTAAAATATGAGAAATTATTTTCCTAGAAACTAGCTTTGAAATTCCAAACAGACCACAAAGAGCTGAATCTTATTATGAAGCGTGCTGGTAAAGAAACAACCTGCCATCATAATCATCCTCATTTGCATTAATTCAGATGGACGCCTTGTTTCTCAGCTGTGATTGGAGCTGCAAGCCTCTGAAATTGATTTCACTGAAAATAAAACACCCAGTGTGCCTGATTAATATTAATTGTGGCAATCAGAAATTATTATTCTGAGCATGCTGCAAGCACTTGTGGTTCAACACATTCTCGTAGAAGTGCGCCTCTTGTTTTAAGATATAGAGTTTATTCTACATCAGCACATCTGTTGTTGAGGCCTCTCATGATGTAGCTTCTGGAAACAGGACTGATTTAGTGTCTTTTAGCTTCACTGTCCATGGCGAAAGATGGCCACCTGAGTTCACTTAAATATCTCTGCATGCACACTGTCTGTGAGGACATTGAGTGGTTTTAGAAGTTTTCTTTAGGCTTTTGCATGTCTGCAGGTTCTGAGATGACGTTTGGTGTGGATGGTCATATTCAGAGGATTTCTAAGGCTGAATATTGTCAAAAGAACAAATGTATGAAAGGTGTGTGTTATTGTCCTCCCCAAGGAGAATGACATACCAAAGAGGACATTTTAACTGAAATTACTCTAGCAGAGTCTAATTAGAGTTTAACTAAAGTAAAGGTATTTTGTGATTTTCTGCTAGGAGAGTGGCTCATCTTTTCAACTAGTAGGTCAGGAAGATAATATCAGCAAGACGTTCAACCTGTTTAGGTTCTGACAGCCATGATGGAGTATCGAGACCAGAGTGGGTCGATGCTTCTCCCAGGAGAAAAACAATGTCCTTGTCCTCTGCTGCTGGACAGCATCTGTAATTTAATTATCTTTAGAGGGGAAAGACTTATGGCTCTTTGTTATTGATAAAAGTGTTTTCTGGGTTCAGATGCAGGTAATGAACATGTGAGAAGTTTGCTTTAGATGAATCACACATTGTTTTGTTAATTACAGCATCTGGCACTTCCTATCTGGTGGAGCTCCAAAAGTGTCTCTTATGTAACTGTTTATGCATTAACATGTTTATTTTCTGTATTGGTTTTGTGAAGACTCACAGATCTGCACTGTGGATCATTAATTACATGACTTTGTGTCTGAAGAGAGTCACATGGGTCCATTTCCTGTTATTACAGTGCAGATAATTATAATGGAGATGTTATTTGAATCCAAACCTCTGTTGTAATTGTGCTCTCTGTTGAGGGTTTAGGTTTGTAATTGTCTTTGCATAAGCTACTGCTCAAAGCACCCTGTCGCCTTGAGATGCCTGTGGATGTCAGCGTTTGCTACTCGCTCACACTTCATAGAGTTTCTTCTACATTTTATGGTGGTGAATGCCAAATTATAACCTATGGCCCTGGATGATGTTCTCTAGAGCACGTGAGCGTGTCTCTTCCCTCTGAGCAACGGAACATCACCTGCAGCAACTGTTGCATAGATGACGGCGGCAACAGGACACAGACAACCTGGTGGCTACATCTGCAGATTCCATCTTCCCTGGACTAGCTGGACCAGTAGAAATGCCCTCAGAGCTGATGGAGCTGTGTAGAACAGGAGAACTAAAGCAGCATCTTTAAACTCCATCCCATTGAATTCCATCCCAGCGGGTTTCATAAACAGTGGTAAAGGTGTGAGTTTTTGTAGACAGGAAACATTCTCTGAACACATATTTAAAGCCAAAAAGGACTTCCAACATCCAGAATTGATTGCCATGAGTTTGAATAAAATGGCTAAATTACTGAATATTCTGAGACCTGAACCATTCCAGCTGATTCATCATTCATTTCTTCACTATTTCATCAAATTATTCATACAACAATCCTCCTATTTCAAGTGTCAAGATGGCAAACCACATAAGGTCCGAGCAGAGGTGCATCATGTTGTGGCTATATGTGTTATTAACACGCCTGTGCTGGAATACATATGAGAAGCACTTCAGCATTCAAGACATGATGTCAAATAAGAAAACAAGGCAAACAATAATCTTCTCTTATGACACTTTCCCAATAGTGTCCGTGTTCCTGACTTCCTCTGTGGGATTATTGTGCTAGTGCTGTCAGCAGCATCAACATATGCCGAAATTCTCCCATTTTGGTCATCCTTTGTGTTTAACATGCTGAGTGATTCTGCACACTTCTATCTTCAGTAATGGAAGAGAAGCACCAGTGCAAATACATTTAAATTGTTTTGAATAAAAAAAAAATCTATGCGCCAATGATGCATCAGTGAAAGTTTAGTTGTAACATTTGCAGTGTGTGGTGGTTAATAAAGAGTTAAAGGGAGTCTGATCAAGCCTGATAAACACATTTATAGCTCAGGATTCATATTGGCGACAGCTTTGAATTATTGACTTTGGATGTCAAAGGTGAAGAAGTAAAGGATTGTTCACCTTCAGATGCCTGAAAGATCATTCTTGTTTATGGGTGAGTGCATTGTGATCGTTGTCCCTGGCAGATTTATGCACATGTAATGGATTCATCATTAAAATAGTTAAAAACTGCTGATCTTTCATTTATTAGAAAATTGAAATTAGATGTGAGAGGCCTGTTTTCAGTTGCAGATCATAAACACGACCGATATATAGGAGTCTCTTATTTATGATAGATCTAAATCTGAAAGGAGGATGGTGTAAATGACTGAAATGCAGATATCTGTTGTCCACATCTTGTTGTTTGAAACTGAGTCCCAAATATCAGGTTGGCACTGAGGCCTCTGAGGGAAACAGAGGCCTGGTTCCACTGGTTCTCCACTGGTAAGCTTGTTGTTCAGGTGGCATCTCTCACACTGTATCCCCAGCAGTTGTAGGAGGAGCTTTATATGACTTTAAATGAGAGAGAAGATCCAGAACAGTAAATAAACTGTTCAGCATGCATGTAAGAAGATTATAAATACCCATTGGAGTTGAGCAGAAGAGTGATATTGACATGGCAACATTAACAGTGGCTCATATAGGTTGTGTTAAAGACATGAGAGCCGGGGTGATTTGCTGTAAACAAGCGGAGCCGCAGTTGTCAGTGAATTTAACACTGACGTCATCAGATGGGCTGCACCTGGAAGGAGTCAGAGCTCAGCACACAGCTGGGAGGAACACCATGTTCTGGCAATGTACACCTATAGGTACTGATACCTACAGGAAAATGCTACTTTCTGGACTTTCACAACTATAACTCTTAGCTATCTGCCTCTCAAATGGTTATTAAACACATGTAATAAGCGTTAATATGTACATTAGGTTGCACAGTGGCTTTGTCCTTGAATGTAAAAATTACACAATTAAAGATTTAAGTATGTAGTCTGTGTTAAACAGGCGGTGGGAGGAGGTATAAAGTTTCAGCATACAGTGAATCAGCAGTGAGTCAGTGGAGTGTAGCTGGAATACAGGTAGCATCACTGCCTGCAGCTATGACCCTTATTTATAATCTCATTCCTACTGAAACCTACAGACAGAGAAGGAAGAAGAAGCTGCCATTGACCTTCAGCACATTCTCAATGTCAGTGTACAGCACCTGGATCTTGGCTATCAGACCAGCACTGAACCCAAACCTCTCCATTGTTCTCCACAGGAAGTTGTGTTCAACACGATCAAAAGCCTTTTCTTGATCTAAAGAAAGTAGCCCAACACTCACCCCCAATAAACCGGAGACCTCCAAAACATCCTTAATGAGACAGACATTGTCTACCATGGACCTGCCAGGTACACAGTACGTCTGGTCCTGATGGATGACCTGCTCTATGGCCTCCCTCAGCTGGATGGCCAAGGTTTTGGAGAGGATCTTGTAATCCGTGCAGAGTAGGGAGACAGGGTGCCAGTTTTTATGTCCTGCAGGTTCCCTTTCTTTGGCAGGAGGGTGATGACGGCCCTCCTGCAGGACAGTGGTAAGGAACCGGTGGCGAGACTCTCATTGAAGACCTCCAGGACATCTTGAGAGAAGATGTCCCAGAAGGCCTTATACAACTCCACTGACAGACCATCGATGCCTGGGCCTTTCGGCCCTGCATTGTTTTAGGGCCATGTACAGCTCCTGTGCCATCAACGGGCGCTCCATCTGGTGGTCAGTCTCCTTGGAGACCCTGGGCAGACCTTCACTAAAAACACTAGAACCACTAAAACAATCCTCATTGTCTTTAAAATCAGTCTTATAAAGTGAAGTGTAAAACCCCACCGCTCTCCTCCTGATCTCAGTCTCCAGATCCCTAGATCCGGTGATGTGACGAGTAACATTAAGCGTGTGCTGCTGACA
Organism: Takifugu flavidus; assembly: GCF_003711565.1. Classification (NCBI taxonomy): domain Eukaryota; kingdom Metazoa; phylum Chordata; class Actinopteri; order Tetraodontiformes; family Tetraodontidae; genus Takifugu; species Takifugu flavidus. The sequence goes on from NC_079524.1 coordinate 13,081,818, forward strand.
CAACAGTTTAATCTGTGTCTTCCCGTAGTCCCACCACTGCTTAGTTTAGATAGCTAAACTCGCCCTCCTCTTTCTAAAACCAGCCCAAAAGTAACTAAGAGCATCTTTAAAACTCACATCAGAGGCTAAAACTGAATTAAAATGCCAGTAGGCATTGTTGCTAATAAAAACAGCACATAAAACCAAAGCATGATCAGTAAAAACCACCGGCATGATACTACATGATTTAAACACATTAAAATTGTGTTGAAAACAGTACAAGTGATCTAAACAAGCTAAAGACACCCTATCATCTCTAATGTGTGACCATGTATACTGTCTGTAGCCTGTGTGAGTCCTTCTCCACACATCCAACAGACCAGCTGCCTCAGAACCTGCTGCGAGGACGGATGCAGCTCCGTATGGTTCCGATCTAAAACCTTGTCCTCAGTACAGTTAAAATCATCAACCCTGAAGTTTGTTGCCGAGTGTCTCTAAAAAGAGCTTCCTCTCTGCACCACTGTTGGGAGCATACACATTAATAAAAGCAGCACTGAATTGGTCAAACTGGGTGGTGGTTAAAAGACACCTCCCCCGAACAACATGATCAACAGTAAAAGACATTGAGTTAAAACTCTTGGAGAAGAGGATCACCACCCCAGCACTGAAGGCTGTGCCATGGCTTAAAACACCCTCCCCTTGAGAGGGGTGTCAAGGAGGCTATCCATGTCAAATTGGAAAAACCATCCTTAAACAGAGGTGGTGGGCTGAGGCACTTCCTATCACCCACGTACAATGCAGTCCTCCACTCCTTCCAACAATAAACCAAACGTTCACACCGTTGCAGGAGACCTGGTGACTCACCACCATGTGAGCCAGCAGACAAAGGGGAGACGCCTCAACCGAAACTACCAACGACCCTGCCAACGACCTTCAGGTGACCACTCAGATCATTAACATGGCAATGGTCCACAGGGGCTATATTTTCAAGCTCGGTCCCCAGCAAATTCAGAACTGAAGAAGCCTTCTGGATAGAAGGTGAAACGTCTTCACAGAGAAGAAACACAGTCCAGTTGACAGAGAAAACTACCTTGGATAAGGATGACCTGGATGATTGAGAATCTACACAGACACCCTCCCCTCCCAGGCACCAATCAGCTTCATTAAAATCATCACTGAGTCTAATGTAAAACATGGCATTAATCTTATTTAAAATCATTGTTTCATACACTAAAACTCTCTTTCCTCTCTACCTCCGTTTATGTTCAAACTCCCAATCTTAAAACTACTCATTGAAAATGTGAGATAAAATAGCCAGACAAACGCTGGCTGGTTCACCACAAAAACACCGAAAAACGAAACTAATAAACATACACAAAACACCACCAACACCTAAATAAACTATACCGACAAAAACCTAATAATAAAACAGCTTAAACAGCTCGAAAAGGTTGAAAAATTCTCAAACGAGAACGCTCTCAGCTCGCACCACGCTCCTCACAGGGAAAGAGAGAGACAGACGGACAAACTGAGAGGGAGAGTGGGGGAGACACTGAGGGAGGGAGACAGACAAACTGACAGGTACACTGAGAGAGACAGAGACACCGAGAGAGACTGGGAGACAGAGAGAGCGTCAGAGAGAGGTGAAAGAGAGAGACAATGAGAGAGAGAGAGGGGGAGCGAGAGAGACATTGAAAGAGAGAGAGGGAGGGAGGGAGAGATAAAGAGAGCAAGAGAGAGAGAGGTGTGCGCAGTGAGAGGAATCTCCGCTGCTACAGGGCGCGTAAAAGCGCATTTTCGATTTACGCACAGCCGCAAATGTTTTGCAGCAGAATATATCCAGGAGAAAAATTACCCTTCAAGTCCTGAATAATCTGAACGAACAGAGGAGTCGTTCTGTTCAGATTCTGCAGAACATCAACCCCTCAGGCAGCAAAGGAGACGCCAAGAGCAGCTAAAACCCGTCATTTCAATTCACGTTTGGCAACTTTTCGTGTTATGTAAAAAGTTTCTAGGCATATTAAAGTGTGATATTGTTTAACTAGGAACATGGATCCTTTATTCAACACTACCGACGTGCCCGACTGGACCATCAACAGCACGAAGAACGGGACCGAGTACTCGAACCAGTTTGTGCAGCCAGTCTGGAGAATTGTCCTCTGGGCCATTGCGTATAGCTGCATAGTTCTCGTGTCCGTGGTGGGCAATGTCACCGTCATCTGGATTATTATGGCGCACAAACGCATGAGGACCGTCACCAACTATTTCTTACTAAACCTGGCGTTCGCCGAAGCCTCCATGTCCGCCTTCAACACCGTGATCAACTTCACCTACGCCGTGCACAACGAGTGGTACTTCGGGTTGGTCTACTGCCGCTTCCACAACTTCTTTCCCATCGCAGCCGTTTTTGCCAGCATCTACTCCATGACCGCCATCGCCCTGGACAGGTGAGACGCGCCTGCCTGTCATACGTGCTTGTAAATGAACATACAGTAGAGCCGTACAGAGTAATGCTAAATTATTCCAATTAACCGCAATTTTCTGATCATTCAGTAAAAAGAAACAAGTCAATGCTTGTGAACACCAGTTCCCATGTTATTTTCTTTAATTAATCGAAAGCAGAGCTATTGTTAATATTATTAATAGGATTATTAAAATGTAAAAATCCTGAATTTTCTGTAGCTGTACTCATGTTTAGATGGTCCTCATAAGTCTCAGGAGGCTTCACAACCTGCTGCCATTTAAAAAAATAAAAAAGGAGTTTATGCAAATTGCACATACGCTGTTTAAGCCTTCTGTGGCACATAAGAGCCGGTGAATGGATCCGATTCCTCTGGGGAGAGCAGCACTAATGCTCTGTGTGCCCGTGAGAGATTTTTCACTATTGGTAAACTGTGACATTTGAAAGATTTAAACCTCCACACTGAAGGTAATCTTCCTTTCAGTGAACCTTCATGTGTGTAAGAAGCTTCTTCATCAGCTAGATGGTTGTGTGTGACAGGGAGGTTGAATGTGTGTGTGTGTGTGCGTGTGCGTGTGTGTGCGTGTGCGTGTGTGCGTGTCTGTGTGTCTGTATTCCCAAGTCTTGAGCTATATGAAACACACTGAACCTTTGCTGTCAGCAGCTGATGGACGCTGTCGCTGGAGTGTCTCTGTAGACTCTGCAGCCCCGTGTAGTGTCATGCAGTCATGAAATAATGAACAAAGAATGTTAATCACAGTGTTAGTGTGAAGAAGGAGCTGAAGAACCTTTAGAACACTGTGATGTTCCACTTAAAGTAACTGTTCTGGTGTTTTACAGGATAACAATATGCTCCTAGCCAGACAGGGCGGAGGAAATAATCACTGCAGCGATCAGGAAACCTGCTGCTTCCATTGATGCTGACACACTCTTTAACAGTGCATCAGCAAATGTCTTCATCAGCTAATGCAAACATCATGCCTTGACTGTTATTCAAATTCCAGATAGGTGTCACTATGTTGTATACAATTAAATATGTGTGATGAGGTGGAATCAAGTGAAACCCTCTATCGACAGACACATCAGACGAACTCATCCCATCATGACCAGTTAGCAAATGGTTGGGTAGCATATCTCTTCCCCCCCCCCAACTCCCAGTATTTTCTAAACCTAGAAGATGGTGTTAAAAAGCTCATCTTTAAGTGAAACTAGAGCATTTATTTGGATGTGAATTTAGACGCAGAATGAGTTCAGGAACACTGTTGTTAGCGTTTTAAAAATGGTGCCATTTTTTTGCTCTCTGTTCTGTCTTTTTCTGGTTTTAATTGTCTTGCAGTGGAGCTTTTTGGCTTTGGAGACAAATACAGATGAAGCAGACATCCATATGATTTGGATATGATAAGACACAATAAAACAATTGCTTCTGTGAAGCACGTGTGTGTTTGTTACACTTAATCTGAACACAAATTATTCCTCTGGCTCCAGATTTCCTTTCTCTCCGATGCCAACTGAATTGATGGTTGAGCACCACATCTGAAAGTGTGTGTGTGTGTGTGTGTGTGTGTGTGTGTGTGTGTGTGTGTGTGTGTTTGTTTGTTTGTGTGTGTGTCTCCTGACCACAGCCTGATTTCCATCTGACTACAGCCTGACCAAAGCCTGACTACAACCTGATTAGAGCCTGACCACAGCCTAATTACAGCCTGACCACAGCCTGATTTCCATCTGACTACAGCCTGAACACATCCTAACTACAGCCTGATTACAGCCTTACCACAGCCTGATTACAGCCTTACCACAGCGTGATTATAGCCTCACCACAGCCTGATTTCCATCTGACTACAGCCTGACCACATCCCGACCACAGCCTGAACACAGCCTGGTTACAGCCTAACCACAGTCTGACCACATCCTAATTACAGCCTGGTTACAGCCTGACCACAGCCTAATTACAGCCTGGTTACAGCCTGAACACAGCTTGACCACAGCCTGATTACAACCTGACTACAGCCTGACCACATCCTAATTACAGCCTGGTTAATAGCCTGACCACAGCCCAACTACAGCCTGATTACAGCCTCACGACAGCCTGATTATAACCTCACTACAGCCTGACCACAGCCTGACTACAGCCTAATTACAGCCTGACCACAGCCCAACTACAGCCTAATTACAGCCTGACCACAGCCTAATTATAGCCTGACTACAGCCTAGCCAGAGCTTGACTACAACCACACTACAGCTTGACTACAGCCAACTATAATTTTTCTATTAACCTCACAGGCTTTTGTGGTCCACTAATAATCTGTTAATGGTCTTCAGGATTTCTATTGGGGGTCAGGGTTGGGGTCAAGGTCAGGGTTGGGGTTGGCGCTAGTTATTTTCTCCCACCCACTCAAGCAGAGCTTTGGCAGACAAAGATGGTTTTGGTGTGATTGTTTAGCAATTAATTATTGTTTTTAGTTTTTCATCCATCTACTTTCGATCCTATTGAGCTTCTCCAAGACAAATAATGAATCTACAGGCAGGATCTCTGAGACGAAAGACTAAATCTGCTGAAGAAGAAAGACTGCTGGGGATTGAATTGATGAATCTTGTAAAACAGTTTATCAGGGAGACTGTACTGAAAGGTCAGTCAAACTGTTTTAATGAATCTTCTCAGCACCAAGTGGAGGATGTAACTGACATCCATCATTGTTTCATTTAACAGGATAATTTTGTCTCAGTTCAGTCGTTGGTGAAGCTGCTGTTGCCCTTCAACAAGAACCTGTGCTGAACACGTCTGTATTGCTCAGTATTTAAAGATGCTCAGCTCAATCAATTATTTGACTGCAAGGATGATAGAAATGATGCTGTTTCCCCACAACAGCCCTGCAAACGTTGGCCTGCAGATATTTGTGCTCTTGTCCTGTTTCGGATGATCGTTTGAGTGATACCTACCTACATGCTAGTTTGCATATTTACAATGATCAAAAACAAAGTATAATGATTGGATCTGATCCTGTAACAGTCAAATTAGCTGAGTCCTCAGGCGAACGCTTAACCCCCACCCCAGAAGGAGACATTTGCACCAACATTTTCCACCATTAGGGTGACAGAAACAATTTCACATACTTCCTCCAGATTTGTTTTGCTAACCTTGAAAGTGCCAAATTAAACATTTCATTATGGGCACGTGGCACCACTTGGTAGTTGCTGTGGAAACATTCTCCATCACATCTGTTTTACAATGAGTTTAAAAGAAAGTAGCCAGTATGAAGATTGGATCTGTAAAATTTGATATTCCCAGATAATCTGAATAGAGCATCCAAGTGGATTCATGGTTAGAGAAGATCATTTATCTGGAGAGACAAATCAGGATTTAATCAACAGGAAATGCTTGTAACTGGAGCTCCACTCCACTTTAGATAGGGTGGCAGGAAGATAGGAAAGTTCCTTTGGGAAGTGGGTCTTATCTGTTTCTGTTAAGGTAGAACATGTCTGCAGTAAAGCCACAGAGGAATTTCTTATTGTCTCTGATCAGGTGTCTCTGATCATCAAGTCAGCCTCAAATGGGAATGAAATCAGACTGTCAAACTGGTGAAAAAGAAGTCAAACTGGTGAAAAACGTCCACTCCCAGTTTCATGTCAAAGCTCTTCTGATGGAGCTAACCTCCACTCTGGTTTTACCCGTCATATAAAGAACACTTTACACCCCCGATGGCTAACCCTCTGCTCCTCCAGATGAAGTCTAGAGTGATTTTCCAATTTCCTGTTACAGCAGCCAAACCAGCTAACCTAGTCAGTAACTTTGTCTTTGCAGTCACCACCAGAGTGGCTGGAGACAGTAAATAGCATTTCTCAGAACACAGATGCTGATGCTCAGTGGGTATCTACCATGCCACATTCGCTGTTACCATGGTAACCACCAATCCTCTGTATTGTTAGAGTGTTCAGTAATTGGAAAATTAGCTCATTGCTTGTATTTTTATGATTCATTTCATCACTGGTGATGCTCACACTCAGCTCAAACACTAATGGAGCAGCTGAGATGAGATTTTGATTTTGAATAATTTAATCCAGAGTTAGAGATCGAAGAATCAATGATAATGTTGAAATGGGCAGCATGTGGCCAACTTGAACATTTTGACAGAGGTCATTCATCTCTTTAGTGAACTCATGGGGACCTATTTCTTTGTGCAAAATATCAAAATAATGTTGTAAATGTTTTCAGACACAATCTGACAGTATATTTCTGGGTGTTTCTTGTACTAAATTGATTATTTTAAAACCTCTCTGTGATAAACAGTAGCGCCACAGTTTGTTGATGTGTCCTGGTGGTGGTCTCCGAAGGTCCACCACTGCTTTTTTGAGGCTGCACTAAATTCATCTTCACTGGCAGCAACAACCCACTCATACTAGCTTGTGGCAGCAAATTTCTCACCGAGAAGCACATGAGCAGTGGCGTATGGTCACCTCCCTCCCTCCAGCTTTCTCACCTCGCTCCTCTGCTTTCCTCCAGCTCTGCTCGGTTCCTCCGTCTGTCCTCTCTGAGGCGTGAAGGGGGACTCGCTGCATCTTCTGTGACTCTGTTCATTCATAAAGAGCAGCGGGTTGTTTTGTGCTCCAAAGGGGTGAAAGATGCGTGAACAGGTACCTCAAACTTCTGCAAGTTTAACAGCTTTTCGTGATTAATCTTACCTGAAATTCTTCTAGGGGCATAAATGTTATTTTATGGACAGGAATTAAGAGATGGCGCAATAGTCACGCTGATAACAGCACATCAGTGCAGCCGTTTCTACCATGTTCAGAGATGCAACAGTGTGAATTCCTTTGTTGCCATGATAAACTGCTGTCTTTAACCATGCCAGCATCTCTGTGAGACCCCACATATACATTTTCTTCTTTACTGGTTTTATTGCTGCTTGATTGTGCCTTCAAATCAAACCCTCCTCTCCGATTGTACAGTTGACATTCCATTTAAGACATTGATTTTTTTATTGACAAGCAAATGTTCTCATTCATGTGCCCGTCCATATCTGGCCCGTCTAAATCTGGCTCCATTTTCCCGCTCAGTTCTCAAGATTTCTCTCCAGTCCTGTCAGCTACATTCTGCCACTTTAGGCCTTTTTGAAAACACCTGATGCACTCAGAAGGACGTTTCTGTTCCAGTTAATACTAATTCATCTTTTTCGTAAAGCATGTCGACTTTTAATAGAAACCTACATTTATCTGGTTCAGTTTCACACATTCAGATGATTGTGAGCAGCTGCCTGAAGCTACGTCACCTCCCAATGAATAAACAACACATGTTGTGTTCTGTCACTGAGACCTCTAATCAGATTAGAGTTTATGTGTCCTAAAGTCCTAAAATATGATCCTTATTTTATTACACTGGACTTATTTTGATTAAATCTGTCTGCGGAGGAATAAGTGCATGAAAGGTTATTCCGATTATTCCTATTGATTGAAGATGGAGCTGACCATCTAGTATTGTTGATGACTGAAAGTGAAACCGGGAGTGTGAGTGATGACAGGTGAGAGGAGAATCCTTACAAACATGATCGGGCCACCCACAGTTGCATCTGTGACTGATTAAAGAGGGAGCGGACCCCAGCCAGGTTGAATTCTGCTCCAGCCAGTGAATTAAAGTGAAAGAGTGAAGGAGATAGCCTCCTGGAGCGGCCAATGATCATTTAACAGATGAATGTGACGTCTTGTAAAGTCAAACTAAACCTGAATGACTTGCACATGGCTGAGTTCAGCACCAGGAGGCTGCAGCCAGCAGTGTCGTCATCTGCTGTGATCTCAGTCAACACTGATGCAGCATTCCTGAACACACCCTCAGGGTCTTCCATCTATGGAGGGTGCTTCCTGTGAGATGGTAAATATCTGCCATCAGCCCAGTCCATTATGCATTTTCTATGTATAGTTTATAGCTAGTACAAAGGTTTCTAGCCAGTTGCCGCGGTCACGGGCAAAGGCACAAATACTGTCTGGACTGAATCTGCTCACACATGTCTGCAATCAAAGAAAATGTAAATGCAAGCCAATGATGGGCACAGCGTTAGACTGAGGAAACCTGAAACTTTCTGATGCCTGATTTGGCCACTAGGGGCGATAGTTGAGCTCAATGATTTTACTTTCATTGTATAATATTTTGGGGGATGCGTCAGTAAAACTGATGGTTGTTGTTATAACACACTGGCAGACACACACATGAATCCAGGATAGTGGAGCATGTCCCTGGTTTAAACAGAGGTGGCTGCTGAAGCTGTCGCATGAATGCATGTGGATAATAATCAAAACAACAGCAACAGCATCTCTGTTACCCACCAACAACCAGTGCTCACGCTCCTGTAAACACACGTGGTCTCTAGCTCCAGCCAGCAAATCTCCTCAACAGCTTTACGTAATGTAACAAACTGCACAGTCAAATCATATCAAGCTGCCTTGAGGTTAGATTCAGAGCGAAAGACAAAGAAGGCTGGAAGGTTTCTGGATCTTTAGCTGCTTCCATTTGAATCATTTCCCTCTCCTGGAATCCTCAGAGGAGCCTGATGGTGTTTATATCTGAAAGATGACGTGCACCACTGTTGTGAGGAATCACATATTACCTGCAGACAGAATGGGAGGGTTGAGGTGAACTTTTCAAATCTGAAATGAAATGTTATTGGAGAGCAAAGCTTACCGATAAAGCCTTAAGCTAAAATAGCTCTTAGTGCCTCTTCCACAAACAAACCTTGTGGAAAAACAATTTCAACACAATATATTGTGTGGACATTAATAGAGCTAGAAATCAGCCCCCATGCCTCTCTCAGCAATTCTTCTTTTAAATTGATTTAATCGATTTGTTCTCACTGTTTTGCTGGGTTTATTATTATTTTCCATTTGTGACTTTAATTATTTTATTCATTAATAATTCAACCAGTTAGAACTGGTGTGGATTTTCTTCTGACGAAGACAGTGAATTTTTCATGGTAAACACACTAAAACTGTCTCACGGAGCAAGAAGAGAGACGGTGGTACATTTTGATTTAAGGAACCTCTCAAAGTGCCCTCTTCTGGTGGGTTGTTACACCTTCTGAATCTCACAGGTCCCCTCTTGAATATAAAAATTGGACTGAAAAAGTTGTCATATTTTCTGTCCATCTCCTATAGACTCCCAGCTCTACCCCATTCTTGCAGCTAGAACTTTGTTTCTGCCGTCAGGACCTTTGGCTTGATTAGTAAAACTGCAGACAGTAAAAATTAAACACTCTACCCAAGAACATGACCTCCTTGTGTTGTCCTCAAGCCCTGTGAAGTTCTTAAATGACACCAAACCAGAAAGTGAGCAGTGAGCAGTGGTACTCCAGTTCTGTCCTCTCCACTCTTAATCAAGCGTGACTAAAACTCTGTCTGGAGTCCACGCATGCATTAAACCTGATTACAGCTTCTGGGTGCCAGCAGGTGGAGATTCACTCTGTCGACTGTTCCAACGTGTGTGTTTGCTTCTGACATCAGTGGCCCGATGGCGATTCAGAGGGCACATTAAAGCCGTTTCCAGACCACCGCTAGGAGCATTGAATTTAAAAAGCCTCCTATGATATAATTAGGAGGAGCACATTCATTTAGCAGATTCATTTGGGTTATTTGGAGGATTAAACCTTTAATTAAACCTCTTTAGCTCAGAATGGCAGTTCACAGGAGAGCTTTGCCTGTGGCCAAGTTTAATACTCCTGTTAAATCAGTAATATGTTGACATTTAATCATTTATGACACAGAAAGAAAATCAATACAACTAAAATGATGTCATCAATCCTCACAAAAAAGGAAAAGCAAAACACTAAAAGTGTATTAAAACACTTTCCCTAAAGTGTTCTTCCTATAGGTGAACAACCCAACATACGTCCACTCAAAAGTGCTTTAGACGTGGACTCTTCTGGAATTTAGAGTTCATTTCAATCATACAACAGCCATAAAGGTGATCTGTAGTTGATCTCTCAGCAACAATTGCAGAAGAAATTTGGGGTGTTTTTCAAGCTTTGGTGACTGAGGAACTGGTTTTAAAGGGTTTTCCTGCAGTGTTGATGAAGTTCTGCTCTGAATGAAAACCAAAGTGAAAGGTGGTTCCTCTTCTGCAGGTACATGGCCATTATCCATCCTCTGCAGCAGCGCATGTCGTCCACAGAGACCAAGGTGGTGGTGGCTGTGATCTGGCTCCTGGCGCTGCTGCTGGCCTTCCCTCAATATTACTACTCCACCACGGACGAGCTGCCCGGCCGGGTGGTCTGCTACATCGACTGGCCTGAGTACACCGTTTGTGACTTCAAAAAGATGTGAGTGTCGCTGCGGGGTGGGGGAGTGAAGGGAGGGTGGATGTCTGTGGCAACTTAAGGGAAGGAGAGATCCCATCAAAGGTGTCCTGTTGCTTTATGGTCATGTTTCCTATTCTACTTGTTTTAAATTATCTCAATTCTTTCAACCGAGTTAGGGATCCAATGATGCAGAATAAAATGTGTTGCAGGTATTTCTTTAAAAATTATTCAATATAACAACTGCGTATGAAAAGGTTTTTCATTTTTAAATCATTCTTTATAATCAAAAACAATATTATTCTTCAAGAGTGACGATCTGACACAGAAAGAAATGACCTCTTCATGAGCTGAAGGTTCACGTCTGCGGATGCTCCTCCTTGAAACACATGTGCATTCACACACTCACGTTTTTGGGCTGCTCTTATTTTACGTTGTGCAGTCAAGCGAAACCTGTTCCAGAAACTGGTGTGGGCAGAGATGCACCCCCACCTGGCCTGATTTACATCTTTATCAACCCACAACAGGCCAATAATGTGAGCTGAATGCCAGCTGCTTGAATTTGTAATTTTGTAAGAGCCTCTTTAGCCCTGAAATAACCCCACATTGTCCCGAGTTCATGCTGTTTTTCCTTTGAGATGCAGCTTTAAAAAGTGGAACCACTCTGGAAACTCCTGATGTGAGTCACACTGCTACAGCAGTGTGTTCCATCTTTCTTTTATCCTTTTGTTTTGTTGATTGGGCCAATTTTCTATTGTGCAGTAAAGAAACACTTTCCCATGATGCATCATTTAATATTCTCTGTCTCAGACTATTTAGAGTAAACATTTCTAGATAAAACAACAGCTTCAAATATTTCTAGAGCCTTTGTGGACAAATCCAGACATCGGTAATGAAAATCATTTCTGCATCCTGAACCACTGAGAATCTGGAATTACTCATCGAGGTTTGTGAATAAAGATCAGCAACATCCCTTCAGGTGAAAGAAATTAGACCTTTTAGTGTCAGTCTGACTGTGCCCAACACATAATCAACACCTTCATTCATTCCTTAAGACCCAGAGACACAGAGGGGGCACGGCCTGATTCAGGCTGCTTGATGACAGTTACAGCTGGCCAGTTACAGTTGACAAGTTAGAGATGGCTAATTACAGTTGACCAGTTACTAATGGCCAGTTACAGCTGGCCAGTTACAGTTGACCAGTTACTAATGGCCAGTTACAGCTGGCCAGTTACAGCTGGCCAGTTACAGTTGACCAGTTACTAATGGCCAGTTACAGTTGACCAGTTACAGCTGACCAGTTACTAATGGCCAGTTACAGTTGACCAGTTAGAGTTGGCCAGTTACAGTTGACCAGTTACAGTTGACCAGTTACAGCTGACCAGTTACTAATGGCCAGTTACAGTTGACCAGTTAGAGATGGCTAATTACAGTTGACCAGTTACTAATGGCCAGTTACAGTTGACCAGTTACTAATGGCCATGGATTGACGGTTTGAGGAATCATCCTCTCTAACATAGTATGAATATACAAAATAAGCATCACAACCTTGAAAAGTGTGTCTGTTCATTCACAGACAGTAAATACGCACCTGCACCTCCAACAAATATCTATCTATCTATCTATCTATCTATCTATCTATCTATCTATCTATCTATCTATCTATCTATCTATCCATCCATCCATCCATCCATCCATCCATCCATCCATCCACACACACACACACACACACAACACACACACACACACACACACACACACATATATATATATAGAGGCAAAAATCATGGCAACACGGAGAGAAGTCAGCCTCCTAACAGAGCTGAGTAGAGGCGTGAATCTAAGGACAGAGCGGCCCAAGAAGTACAACAAACTGTCCATACCTGAGGCACTGGAGACACGTTGTGACTGCCCGATGGCTGCAAGACCTACAAGCTGAGCACAGCCAACTCCCAGAACAAGACCCAGTAGTCATCACCTTAGCAGACATTCAAACAAGAGTGTCCAAAATGAAGAGCTGGACAGCACCAGGGCCCGATAAGGTCCACGCCTACTGGCTTAAGAAGCTGACTGCACTCCATGAACACCTGGCAGCACAGATGAACCAGCTGCTAACATCAGGGGACCACCCAGAGTGGCTAACCCAAGGCCGGACAGTCCTCATAATGAAGGACCCCCAGAAGGGCACAATACCGTGCAATTACCGGCCCATAACCTGCCTCAGCACCACATGGAAGCTCCTATCAGGCATCATAGCAGCTAAGATCAGCAGGCACATGGATCAATACATGAGCAGAGCACAGAAAGGCATAGGGAACAACACCAGAGGTGCCAAGCACCAGCTACTGGTCGACAGGGCAATCGCCCAGGACTGTAGGATGCGGCACACCAACCTGTGCACTGCCTGGATTGATTACAAGAAAGCCTATGACTCAATGCCGCACACATGGATACTAGAGTGCCTAAAGCTGTATAACATCAACGGGACACTAAGAGAGTTCATCCAGAACTCCATGAAGCTGTGGAACACGACTCTGGAGGCCAACTCAAAGCCAATTGCGCAGGTGAGCATCAGATGTGGCATATATCAAGGAGATGCTCTGTCCCCCCTGCTGTTCTGCAAAGGCCTAAACCCCCTCAGCCAGATCATCACCAAGAGTGGCTATGGGTACCAGTTCTGAAGTGGAACAACCGTCAGCCACCTCCTCTACATGGATGACATCAAGCTGTATGCCAAGAACGAGTGTGACATCGACTCCCTGATTCACCTCACTAGGATCTACAGCAAAGACATCGGGATGTCATTCGGGCTAGACAAATGTGGGCGGATGATATCTAGAAGGGGAAAGGTGATCACAACTGATGGGGTTGAACTACCTGAAGGGAACATCACAGATGTGTAGGACAGCTACAAATACCTGGGGATCCCGCAGGCAAATGGTAACCATGAGGAGGCAGCTAGGAGGTCAGCCACAGCCAAATACCTGCAGAGGTTAAGACAGGTCCTGAAAAGTCAGCTAAATGGTAAGCACAAGATCCAAGCCATAAACACCTACGCCCTGCCAGTAATCAGATACCCTGCTGGCATAATACCCTGGCCACTGTAAGAGATACAAGCCACTGACATCAAGACAAGGAAGCTCCTCACCATGCACGGAGGGTTTCACCCTAAGTCCAGTGTCCTGAGGCTGTACACAAAGCGAAAGGAAGGGGGCCGAGTACTAGTAAGTGTCCGAACTACTGTCCAGGAGGAAACAACAAGCCTCCAAGAATACATCAAGAAGATGGCCCCCACTGACCCACTGCTGAGTGAATGCCTCAGACAACAAAAGCCCACCAAGGAGGAGGAATCTGAGGGGCTATCATGGAAGGACAAGCCCATGCATGGAATGTACCACCAGCCCCAGTAAAGAAAACCACCTCAGATATTGTGTATAATTAGTTATCGACTGTGTTGAAAGAGGCGTTGGGCAGATTCACATGCACGGCAGCAGGAGCACATGTTGCAGAGCTCAGTGCAGGATTTCAGTGCAATAATTACAGCCATTAATGCTGTTGTAGTTCTGTTGGTGCCTTCACTCGTCTGGAAGGTCCAATGGGAAGTTTCTCCGCACTGGTCTGTTCCCACTGCAGGAGGGTCTCCAGACATGTGTACAAACATGACTCAGTGGGAGAGAGCAGCAGGAGACGCACGTGGTGCTGTTGTTAATATAGAAGTTCTAGATCTACAGTCACATCTACGCCCGATGTGACACTTTTCTCAGATATCACAGTCTTGGTTCAACACTGAAAATAAAGGTGCCACATTTACATTTTTACTCTGGAAGCTGCTTGATTTTGCACTGAGGTGCAAATGTTGCATCAAATGTTTTCAGTCTCAGGAGCATCAGGAGACCCCAGCTTTGATTGTGTCTATGCTTCGGTCTTGGAGACGCACGTACAGCATGACAGCATATTATTTAGGACAAATATACCACCATATCAGGACATTTTTCATAGCTCAGCAGCTTTTGGTTCTTTTCCTCAACAAATTTGATGCAAACAATTGTCAGAACATACGACAAAGATTATTGTTAGTTTGTAAAACAGATTTGCAAATCAATAATATTCATTTGTAATCATTCTTCATGCTGTCACGCTAACATTGTGTTGTGTGTGTGTGTATGTTTGTGTGTATATGTGTTTGTGTGTTTTGATCTATACTCTCTATATTAAGGCTTCATCCATTTTTTTTCAGCCTATTTTCAAATCGATTTATCTCCACCAAGCTGCTTAATTAATGTCTGATGATTCATTCTGAAGAGGAATCAAAGTGTGTTTCATTGCAAATGAACTTGGAGAGGGGAACTTTTCTAATCAGCATGGCGGTGATGTGAAAAGCTTAATTTATTCTTTCATTCTTGGCCATCCATCCACCCACAAAGACACTTTAATCATGTAAATCAGTCAGAGCAGCACCTTCAGTCATCCACCCATCATTGAATGCTGGTGTTGGAGCCTGTCTGTCCTGTGTGGGTGAAAGGTCATCTGAAAGTCAACAACTGTCGCCTTCACAGAAATTATTCAAGTTTGCATTCTCTTGGAGTGAAATCTCCACAGTTTGTATTAACAACTATGGCTGTGTTTGATCTTCATTAATGAAGGCTGATGTACAGTCACAACCTACCTCCTAGCAACATGTGGGAGTATGACTGTAGAGACCAACAGAAGGCGTTGGTTTCTGATCAACTAAAGTAACAGAAGTGGTGATGAGCTGTTTGCGGGGCCAATATTGTCAGAGGGTGATTCCAGACCACCCACTGGGCTCATCTGGATTTAACAAATCACAGATTTACATGTTGGTGGTTGCTGCTAATTAGCAGCAAATTAAAGAATGTGTGGGAGGAGCCAAATAAGGCGCAAAACAAATGATGGAAACTCCAACTGTATTAACTGATAAACATTACAGGATCTTTACCAAAGAATCTTTATTACAGAATTGCACATTTGGATCTTGATGGCTGAGTTTCTGTTCAAGCTGCTGATGTCAAACCTCTTTCAACGAACCCAAAGAGAGCAAAGAGAAGAAGCAGAGCAGCCTTAGCACAGTGCATGCACTCAGACACACACACACACACACACACACACACACACACACACACACAGGTTTACTTCCATGGGCCCTGTTGTGTGCTGTAATTAGGCACCAGCCTCTGTCTACTGGACTAGTTTCGTGGGCCTGCTGCTACATGTTCTCTGGACCACGTTGGTTTCAGTTCACACTTGAATCCAGAAGGAAGCTGAACTTGTGATTTCATCAATAATCAGCTTCTTCAGCTCAGGTCAGCATGCTTGGAGTTATGTAGTGACATGCTTTGAAACTGTGTCTTACATGTTTCAAATGGACTGTTCTCCATGTCCCCGTTCTTGGCCCCATCACTGCACTCAGGTAGAACTTAATGTTCTGCTTCTCACCCAAGTGGATCCAAACAAAAGAACAATACGTTGTGACTAAACGTTGTCAGTAATAGTAATAATATTAGAGGAATGATAAAATTACACACATCTCTGAGGACTCACAAAGATGCCAAGGAGTGATGCAGCTGGGGAACCTGGATTTACTCATCTAATAACACACTCGCCGTGCACATCTGTATGTATTTTTTAGCAGCTGTTCTGACACTTTAGAGATTATTTTCATTTCTTTGCAGGATACTCCTTATTTTCTACCTCTACATTTGTCCTTAATTTGTCTCCTGGCCCACATTTACCCTGTTGAATGTCACATCCTGTTTTTGACTTATTTCTCAAATTTTAATCCTTAATTCCTAATCTGTGGAGGTGTGTATGCAGTGTCAGCACAGCAGGTATCAGAAGTCTGCTGCTGCTTTCCTGCCTCCACTGAGGATCAGTGAAATCAGAAAAAAACTCATTAATGCAAAAACAGAAAGCCTGATCTCAACCTGCCCCCCAAGAACTTTCAACTGCAGAAGCTTCAGAACCAACGGCACATCCTTTTATATTTTTCTGCCCTAAAATCCTAAACACGTCTTTGCAGTCAGACGTAAAGCTAATTAAAGGATGTGGATGAAGGAGTCTTTAAACAGTCTGCTAAACTCTGCTCTCACCACAGATGTACTTATATATAGCAGTATAATTAGACCCCCAGTTTAATCGTGTACGTTTGTTAACGGACCCAGAGCCAACGATACGTACTGATCCAGAGCTGCTGACAGCCAGTTTAGATATCAGAAGGCTTGTAGTTGCTGATCCAACTCTGGTTTTGTCCGAAATGGCTGTTTTGCTGCATTTTCCTCAATCTGAGGGCATTTATTTATTTGTTTGTTTGTGCTGTCTCTTTGGTGGGATTAACTTCATTCCAATTAAATTCTGAGATATGCCTTACTAGGCTTGTGGGAGAGGGGAAAACTAGTAGGAGTTCTTCATCTCTGCTCATTCTGCCTGCACAGGTCAGGGTGATATAACATTGTTGTAACATGATTATATCATAAAATAACAGGAAGTGATCAAACCTGTTTAACTGTGACATTTTCAGGGATTTAAAAGACCCGTAACTCTAAACTGTGTTCAACTACACCAATGCCAGAGTCAGATGTTAAGTCAGTCTCCTATTAGCCGTTGCTCTGCTTGCAGATATTACGTGTGTGTGGCGATCCTGCTCTACTTTCTGCCCCTGCTGGTGATGGGCTGTGCCTACCTGGTGGTGGGACTGACGCTCTGGGCCAGTGAGATCCCCGGAGACTCTTCTGACCGCTACAAGGAGCAGCTGACTGCTAAACGCAAGGTGTCCTGTCTACCCATGTAAAAAATGTGCATCAAAGGTTGGACTAATCGATCAGTTTCCCACCAGATCCCCAATCATCAAAGATCATATCATCGATCTGGTGCCCTCTGGGTTCATCCACACATCAGTGATGAGCTTCTGCTTAACAAGTCCTCTGATCCTCTCCCAGTCTTACCTGTCCAACAATGAATGTTTAGAATTGATGTATTTTTTATTTTTACATCACAACCTTTGCTGACAAGTTTTCACATCTTTGTTGCACTTTAATGTTGGTGCACAAAATTACGTTTAAGTAGATTACACAAAACGTGGTGTTACACTTGGGGACTGATCGTGATCAAGCCTGACGGGACCTGGAAGTAGCCTGGAGGTCAGACTGATTTTAGGCTGTATCGTTAAAGGTCCAACCCAAAGTCTGATATCCTGGAGTTCAGAGCGTTTTCACAGCTACTTTACTTTACTCGCTGATTGGTGCTGAAATGATGTGCACACCCGTCTGACCTCCGGCTAAAGGCCTATCTGCCTGCATTAGTCTCAGTTTTTCATCGTTCTCGTCTTGACAGATGTAATGAGCCATCATTTGTGCAGGAAATTTTAATTTTGATAGAGGTCCAAAGCAGCTGGGCTTGGTTTTGGGGCGCCAGATTTCTTCCTGCTTGATGAAAAGGTTGTAGAATGAAACATGTGAGCGCTCCAATGTCAGAGGAGGCCATGAGTTGTCCCCAGGAGACCAGTGTGCTTCATGGATCATTTCACAAGTGCATCAGGTGCTTTGTTGACATGTTCATTGTGCTAATCCCTGCAGGTGGTGAAGATGATGATCGTGGTGGTGTGCACATTTGCCATCTGCTGGCTGCCTTTCCACGTCTACTTCCTGCTGCACCAGTTCTTCCCCAACATGTTTGAAGAGAGATTCATCCAGCAAGTCTACCTGGCCATCATGTGGCTGGCCATGAGTTCCACCATGTACAACCCCATCATCTACTGCTGCCTTAACGACAGGTTTGCCAGCAGCCTCCCTCAGAGACATAGGGTTCCCCGTAGTGATGGGCAGCAGGATGCACTCATGTCATCCAAAAGGACCGAGCAGTTCCAGCTGTTAGCAGCTGACAGTTGGTGGGAATTCATTTAATGAAGTGAAATCAAGCTTCTCCAAAACCAACAAAATCCCCCTGTGAGAAGTCTGCTTCCTCTCCATCAGTGGCATCTTTGAGGTTCTGCTGTCGAGACAGAATCCACAGATGTTGAGAGGACAGATGATGGACGCCGCTGGCTGTTACTGATCAAGAGCAGCTGTTTGTTGTCTCCACATACAGAAAAATACAACAGTTGCAGAAGTCTAGAGAGGTTGAAAGTTCCTGCTCTTGAGCTTCATTTACGCCAGATCTGTCCTGACGTCTGTCAGTTTAAAATCAAACCTGCCTCACACCATTTTCCATTCAGTGATTGTGATTTGGTGGTTTCTGAGCTACACAGCAATGGGGAGATTCAGAGTTAAAAGTTATCATTGGTCTTGCAGTGCATCCCTGTAAACAGTGGTGAGGTCCAACTCTGTCAGTCCTGGTTTAGTATTTGTTTAGTATTTATTTGTAATTTTTTTTATTCAACACAGTGCACATACACATGCACGTCCTCATAGACGTGTTCCTGTCTGACAACAGTGCTGGATGCTAAAAATAGCTAAACTATCAACAGTGTTATAAGTATATAAGTATTATTAATCACTCATCTTGCTTCTCCTCCTCAGGTTTCGTGCTGGTTTTAAACAAGCCTTCCAATTCTGCCCTTGTGTCCCTCATGGTTCATACGAAGGCCTGGAACTCAAGTCCACCCGCTACCTCCAGACTCAGACGAGTGTTTATAAGGCCAGCCGGATGGAGACAACAGTTTCAACAGTCCTCCAAATAGGGGAGGACATGGAGCAGCCCAAGGTCAAGGTGACAGCAGGCCGAGGGCCCAGTGGGGTGGTGGGAGGAGCCAGACCAGATAGCTCCTCCCTGGACCTCACCTCAAATGGCTCATCATCCCGCAGCATCTCCAAGACCGTCTCAGAGGCGTCCAGCTTCTATTCCAGCCACAACATGCAGGAATAGGAATGAAGCGCAAGTGGACGGCAGGGGAACAGTCTAATTTCCAATGCAGGTACAGTACAGCATGATTGTGGTTGACAGGCATCAGGTATTAATGAATACATATCTAGCTTAGCTTGCTCCCTGGAACATCACAGAGACGGTATCCCTGGTGACTGAGCCCCGTCTTCACCCACCATTCCCTTGTGTAACGTCTGAAAGGTTTGTGCTAGAAAGATGAAGAGCACTTTGCCAGCTCAAGAGCAAAACTGACGCAGACACCATCAGTCTTGTTAGCCTCAAAGTTCTGAGTGCAGGATGAGGGTTCGCACAGACGCAATCATACAATCTGCGTGACTTCACACCATCTATTTTTGTCTGGCGTTCTAAGATGATGTCAGTCTGCTGTGATCGCACTGCTTTACGACAGGATACCTCAGATTCCACAAAACTCTACTCTCTCTACTTGTTCATAGGTCCTGCACTTTAAAGGAACCCTCGCATTTGAGGAGGTTTCAATCCAGAGGAAAATTCTCAAAGCACAAACTCTGAAGTGAGCAGGCGTGTTGGAGTGTTAGCTGATCACAGTCGCAATGGTGTTGCTCTGTCTGAACAACAGCAAAAGACAGGTGCCTGCGTGACTGAAGGAGCTCTTCAAGCATCCTCTGCAGGTGTTGAAGATTTCTGGTGATCACCTGAAACAAAGGTTCCACATCTAGTTCAGTTCCAACCCTCTCTCCAACAGAGAGGTCTAAAAACAAGTCTCCTTCTCTGTCAGACCCCTAAACTCAACTCTGAATGTGTTTGATCTGTTCACCGACCAACCATGAAGGGAACATCAAATGTAGTAATGAGCTGCTGCTCAATTAATAGTGAAAACATTGCAAAACATTCTAAATTATTCTGTCCTAGCAGGTCCAGTGAACACATTCATTTGTCAGAGTGCTAATATTAACATTTACACCAGTCTAAAGATTGACGGTGCGCCTGTTTATCCTCGAGAGGGAAGGTTCAGGACCGTTTGAAGGACCAACAGAGATTCCTTATTCAGCATATCAGAAAACTTTAGATTGCATTTCTATTTAAGGCAGGTCTAGCTCCCCTCCACCCAAACATACTTTATTATATATACTTTCATGCAGACAACGAGGTCAAGACATATGGGAATTCTTTGACCTGACAGCTGAGCTAAAGCTGCGACGGTTGGGGTCAGCAGCTTCATCCAGGGGCTTTACAGCTTCTTTAGTCCGCCTTTGAATGAGTCCAGAGCAGGCTGGCAGTGCTGGCATCCCCAATATCTCCTTATTTATGTTGTACTCTGAGAGAAAATAGATGACATCATGCAACTTGATATCAGTCACAGAAGATCAGAGAGAAACATAATAATAATGATTGTAATTGTATTTATTTCAATCTGAATATCCCTCTGACCTCTGACGTCTGCTTTGTGCTCTATTATCTGGCCCAGTCTGTCGGCTGCTTAGGTTTAAATGAACGACTATATAAAGCTCTAACATACATAAAAGTCCTTGTTTAAATGCTAATTTAGCCATTTGCTCCCTTGTCTGTAACTGGTTATTGTACATCTATCTAGAACTGACCAACATAGAAGTGACAAAACAGACAATTTGTTTTGATTTTTCTTGTTCTGGAGTTTTCATGAATCTACCATTTTAGCATTAGTGCCTTACAGAGATGTTGTTTCTCTGTAATAACCTTTCCATCTGCTTCATATCACCTTAAGCTTCACGGCCCACAACACAGGTTCCTGTTCTGAATGCATGGGGCAACGTTCAAACTGTGAAATATCGATGTAAGTCATTAGCTGCTCTCCCCAGCCAGCCAGTTCTTGATGCCATTTGGCTGGTATTCAGTCACACGTGCACACGTGCCTGCAGTTTCACGCTGTTTACACCTTCGCATATCCACATTTTTATATTCTGGGATGTTATTTAAATGCAGCATGGCTAGACAGCAGGCGTGCTAGTGCTAGCATTGTGTCTTAAAAAAAGCAGCTGACTCTGGTGGGATCCAGGAAAAGGAAGGCTGGGTAACAATGGTGGCAGAAGCCTGCTGGGATCAACCTCCTCATACACACACACACACACACACACACACACACACACACACACACACACACACACCACACACACACACACACACACACATACAGAACCTTTCTACCAACAACAAAAAAAACATCTTACTATATTTAAAAATGCTGAGCCAAAGCTTAATAACAATGACATTATTTTAAGATTTCCATAGTTCTTGCATGAACCATGTGTGTGTGTGTGTTGGGGGGGGGGGGGTCAGCTGTTGACACCCATCAATCCAGGTCTCTATAAACACACACCATCTAATGACTGAGTCCAGGTTTATTTGCAGCACACAAAGGCTGTCGTTAAACGTTCCGGTGTCAGCTGACATGACCCAGAGGGCCAAATGTGACTGGTGTTGTGTCACCGCTTCACCGATGTGACACTTTGTCTTGGGAACATGGAAACAACACAGAACAGAAACAACAGGCGCAGCGGGAATGTTTCGGCGTAAACAACCATCAGCTGATTTCAGTTCAGCAAGACTGGACTTTAAAATGAACATTACATGAAGGTGAAAATGAACATTACAAAGTGATAAAAGAACTGCTGTGCAAAGCTCAAGCCTATAAAAAAAACCCTTATGTTGTAGCTGAGGCGTCTGCCATTAAGCAGAACTTCTCCGTTTACAGGCGGAATATCATGTGATTGATCGGAAAAGGAATGACAACTGAAACAATGAGATGGATCAGCAGAACCAGTCTTTGACGAACACACAGATCAACAACAACACACATTTAGAAGGCAGATATCTGTGTCCAGAATAATCAGGGCTGAAACTTTAGTGCCTCCTGCCTTAATGAGCTCATTTGGCTGCAAGCAGAGCTGCACATTAGCTCCTACAGTCAATGCTCAAAACTCCAGCTGAGTTTGTGAGTGGAGAAACAATAGAACCTGCTCTTCTATTAAAACCAAAAAAACGTTTTATCTGCCTGTAACTGAATAAACTGAATGATTTACCTTTCAAAAGACTAAAAACCTTGTCACTCTAGGGGGCCAAGCTGGAAGTGATTGTTGGCATCGTTTAATCATTATAGCACATTAGCACAGTTAGACTTTGCTTTTAAAATAATTAATGAGCAGAATTACTTTTAGATATCCAATTGATATTGGAAAATACTGAATGTGGGTGGCATTTGTTTTATCAATCGTATAATAAATGGTTGATTTAGATGTAGTATTTCTGTGGTCACATCACATGTTTGTGTTTGTGGTTTTGCACCTGATTAGTACTAGTGATTGGTACTTTGGAAGCACTTAGAAGATATTGACAAGATTGTTTTTCCGTTCTCCTGTGATAGTTCAAGGGTTGTGCATTGTGCTCAAGCTGAAACAGATTTATGCTCAAAAAGCTGTTTCGCTGTCATACTTTTTTCTATATTTACAATTGACTGTAATACAGACAAGATTCTTGCCCATCAGCTCAGCCTCTAACAGACACTCTAATGAATGTGTAATCAACTTTACTGAACACATAAAAAAACCACATACACACATTCATGGTTGATTAGAGCTGTGGGATGGTTTGAACAAAGTCTTGTTGCTTGGCGCCGGGCAGACTGTACCGCGGGCGAACAGCCCCATCAGCAGCATCACTTCCTGTCTTTGTGCATCCTTTAGGTTCTAATCATGTTAATTAAAGCAGGAGAAGAGCACTCAGGTCACTCCAGTGCCCTCATGTTTGCTGATAAGTTCCCTTTTTTCCCAGTGTAAAAAAACAAATAAAAGATGGAAACCATTGTATCTCTACCAGACGTTTGTGTCACTGCGTTCAGCCTCAGTATTGTTTTGTTATGATAATTAGCGGCTGCTGTTCTGCTATTCTTTATGTGGTACAATGATTCCAGTGGTCGTCGCAAATCTGGTGTTATTCTAAATGTGACAATTTTGGCTTGTGATCCATAATGGGAGCTAATTTAAAGCGACATTTAGAAACATCTGTACCTCTGTTGTCTTGTAAAAATGATGAAAACTGTAAAAAGTTGTTGGTGTGTCACGCTACAGCACATGAGACTGTGATCTGTGAGACATTATGACTCTTTTTTTCAGTAGTTCGCATTCAAACGAAGCTCTGTAATCTACTTTCTCACCACGCTCCAGGCTGTGTGTGAAAACTGTTCTTATTAACAAATAAGGTGAGGAGCTGCAGTGTTGTTATTTTCATGATCATATCAGAAAAGGATGAAAAAGGGTGTTTTTCTGCAGTGATGTCCTCTCCATGATATGTATTTATATATAAAAGACTAATTAAACCAAGAATAACAAAATATGAAGTCCAGAAACCCACAAATCCAACACACAGAGGCGGAACACACCTCATTCTAAAGGTATTTGGCTAACATTGTATATTTCAGAGGTGATTAAACAAGTGAAGTGGATACAGAAATGTAAATGTAATGTAAACCGCAGCCTGACAGGTTGTTATAGAAACCAGAAAGCAGCTCAAGAGAGATAAATGTGTTGTTGATGTTTGTGTCCTCCGAATCTGTTGACAGTCCAAAAAAGGTTGGACTTGTCTTCATCTAGAAAATCTCCTCAGATGTCTACAGACAACCTGACAACATCCTGATCCTTAAACATTTGAATCCTTCACACACAGCGAGAAGCTGATTAGCTTGTTGTAGCAGAACCTGTTTCATCTGAAACTAATTAATCGTCTGAAACTTTAGCCATGGTCAGTGACCATTTTCAGGCAAAGGTATGCTGTACAACTGCTTCTGTTGATGTTTCTCTTAGTTCTACCAGTTCTTTCTAGATACAGCTGAATGTCTCTGTCTTCATTTTGCCTCAGCTTATAGTCTTGTGCAACTGTGTTGCTCTGAAGTGTACAGCGAGTGTTTTCTGATAATGACCTCTAATAAAGAAAGTATTCTGAGCTTGATCTACAGGATCCTCTTCATGTTTGTCTTTATTTCCAGTGACAGAAAGGTTTTTTTTGCAGATCAAACAGCAGCTGCAGCAGAGTCGAAAGAAGCATCTGGTGAGGTTGACCAACCTGAGAGTAAAGTTCATCCCAGAGATGAGACAAGGACAGAGGAGGCTGTGTGTGTGTGTGTGTGTGTGTGGTGTGTGTGTGTGTGAGAGAGAGAGAGAGAGAGAGAGAGAGAGAGAGGATGAAAACACATTGCCACTGTCAGCTACACTGTTTTGTTCATGCATAATAAACAGCTGTCTTTTGGCGTATCTTCAAGCGGCTGTCCGTCATGACTAGCAGATCAAATTTGATCTTGATGGCTGAGCTGGTGCTCATGTTTTGCCATTTTTAATCTATCCAAATAACATATGAGCTCATCAGCTACCTTATAAGCAAGAATGGTTGTCTGCATCAGACCAGAAACTGCTGCTCTAGTATCATTACTATAAACTAAATGAATGAGGCTTTACGGGTTAAGCTGGTTTATGGACTATGACAATGACTCTGAATTTGGTCCTGACATTCACCAAGAAGCTTCCCTTGGAAAGATGTGCAGCTGCACAAAAACTGAAGTTTGCAGCAGTTCCGGACTGTAAAATGTAAGTTCTTCTAAATGGATTCAGCAGTTTATCTGTGAGTGATTCACATTCTTTTCAATTTCCTGCAGATAATTAAGTTCAAGACCTTTTTGAATAAACATTTTTCTAATCTGTGCTCTCTGGAACAAGCCAGTAAGTTCATGTTAATCAAGTCCTGTGTTAAGAGTGGAGGAATAACAAATAGGGACGTGAAAGCCCCCAACCTCTGGATCAGGAGGTTCCTCTGCAACTGGTAGCAGAACCCTGGCTTTGGTGCGACATATGTTTTTTCCTAATGAAAGGTCACAGTTGCGAGGCTGCTGTCAGCTGCATCCAGCAGTGGCAAGTCTTCACTCATTTTCCACACAAAATTTGCCAGAACAGCCAGAAAAGTCCAGGAAGCTGCATTTGTGTAACAGTCCTGATTTATACCCGGCTGATTCTGCAGCATGGAACCAGAACAAGCATTATTTGGGCCCATTCTGAATCAGCAGTTGCAGATTTCTCACAAAACCAAATGTCTCTGTGGACATTTGCATCAGCAACAAATGTTCTGATGTTCTACTTTCACAAGACATCATCGATGCTTGTTCCAGCTGTCCATGTGAAGAGGGCAGCTTCAGGTACCTAGGTGACCCTGGAGGGCTCAAGTCACATGTCACAGGCACAAGACTGAACCTCACACCCATGGAAATGAGCATCAACCACCAACGCTAAACTCTTCTGGTCAGGGAACATCAACAGGTCCAGATCACCTTGACATCTTTGCATCTACGTGTCATATACACCAACTCCCATCCCAGCTAGGCTTTTAGACAGGAAAGGAAGACAGGGGGACAAAGGGGGACAGGGGACATGAGACAGGGCAGAGATGGCGAGAGCCAGGAGAAGGCCAGGAGCCCCAAAATATTACTAACAGCAAAAAAACTGAGGATGCAGCAGACTTCGGGGGGAGGGGGGGGGGGGGGGCGGGGTGCGCAGGAAGAGAAAATAGAAATAATGGAGACATGAAGAGAGGAAGAATATAGAGGAGGTTTTGTGTGTGGCTGCAGCATCAGTTCAAAACAAAGGTGACAGAGCATGAATAAGATTTTCTTTAATCATTTAAATTAAGTGTGTTGTGTAGAATAAGGATCTAAAACAATTACAGAGGAAAAGAAGTTAAAGTAAGTAATGTTATTTTTTGTTTAGAGATGAATGTTCTTCAGAACTTTGGTGTATTTTAATCCCCTTCTGAATTCCATTTTCATAATTAAACATTAAAGTTTTAGAGAAAATGAATCTCTGCTTTACATTAAAACTGATAATCCTTCCCAGCAGTGATAAGACTGTATTTCTCCTTTTTGCCCTGGTGACCCCTCCGATAAAGGTCTGTCTGTGGTTCGCCAGCATTGAAACGTCACTTAGTTCAGATCCACAGCTATTGAGACCAACATTTTTTTCCACATGACCCGATCACTCCTGTCACATTGCCATCGACTCCTTGCCATCTGGCTTCTTGGTGCGACATAAATAATTGCATAAAATTTTTTTCCCCTTATTTGTTTACTTGATCTAAACTGACCTCGGAGAGTACATGCAGAGCATATATCCATTTATCAACACTGCCTCATTATTTTGGCAATCTACCCAAGATTTGATATATTATTCTGTTCTGCTATTTTGGCCTCTTCCTTCCATCTGAATGAATAAGATAGATTTCCTTCTCCCAGCTGTGTTGAATGTGCTAAAACACACCTGCAGAACACAGATTTACTGAGTAAAACCACACTGAGCAAGCAACGATACGATGCCTCACGTTTATTTTTCATGGTGATGGAGGGAGGGCTTTAAAATGCTGCCAGAAAAGAGAGAGCATCAGAAATGATATGGTTGTGTGTCATTTTGTCAACACAAATGTCCCCAAACAGTCCGACATTTGTGTCAGACACCTTTAAAGTACACATAGAAAAATTCCTTCTGGGGATTTAAACATACTGTACATCCAGTTCATATGACAGCTCTTCTCCTGATCGATGCTCTGCAGACCTTTAATCAAATATGCTTTAATGCAAGTAGGAAATGTGCCAAACGAATAGAAGGTTTCTGTTGGGAGTGGATGTTATAAGAGGGGGTCGCACAGGCGGGAACTAACAAGGTCAGCCCATCATTTTGCGCTTCAACCATTTTATCAGCCACAGTACACAGAATTAAAAAGCCAGTTTAGCTTCTCTGTCACACTACAGTCAGTCCAGTTGACAACATGCAGTACTCAGGACATTGAAAATGTCTTCATTAATGATGCATCATGTTTAGTTTACAGTTTCTGCAGCAACAGCAGACCCCCCGACAGCCTTGCACCAAAGTAACAGTCAATAAAATAATGATGGTTGTTAATCACACCTCACAGCAGCTCCCACTGAACTCATATTGATTTTAAAACCCTCAACCAAGTCTTGTTGAACCAAGACCCTGAGAATTGGTGACCAGCCGAGACCAGAGAACCTGACCTGTATGTCATCACCAGCTCTCTCTGTAAGGAGTTGCTGCAGCCGATTGTGTTGAGACTGACAGAGACTGCCTCTGCTCCACTCTACCTGCCAGCCACTCCCACCCCATCAGCTCAACTCCACTCACCTGCAAGCACAGCTGCAGCTTATTCCAAATCAGCCCTGCTAGCCTTGTCCCTGACCACGACTTCTGCCTCAGCGTTTCTGGTTCCTGTCTGCTCACCTGGTCCTGACTTCTCCGCCTGGTCCCGACTTCGCTGCTGCTCATCCCCAGTCTGCTCTGCTGCATTGTTGGCCTCATTTCCTGTAAGCCCCTCTCTGTCACTCCTGCCTGCTGTAAATGGAACTGTATGGTTCCTAGGGTTCATGTCCCCCCCCTCGGTTCCGTATTCTGGCTCAGCTCAACCCAATCCCTGAGCCTGAAACCCATAGACTTTGTGTGGGCCCCGAGCCTGAAGAACAGACTGTTTCCTTGTCTGCCTGAGTTCCTGTTTGCCCGTGTACTAATAAAGGTCATTACCAACGGTCCCAGCTTTGCAGAGTGCTGCTTTTGGGTTCTGATCACACCCTCCCTCCATGCCTCCCTCCCTCCACTCCACCATCTCCTTCTGAGAGGATGGAAGCACAGAGCCCATTATAGATGCTGAGAAGAGCTGTTCAATCACACAAAGATACGTGTTCATCTGCAGGGTGGAGATGAGAGACGACAGGACAAATATGCACCAACGGTGACATGAACAACCTGAAAAATGCTACAATCAGCCTCCAGCAGACAAAGACTGGAGAGACTAAAGAGACATCACCTCACTTCACCTTCAACAGCATTGCTGCCTTAAACATCTGATATAATAACTAGGGTGGAAGGGAGAGAGGGGGAGATAGAGGGAGGAAGAGAGGGGCAAAGAGGTGGGGAGAGGGGAGAGGAAAGGATGATAACAGAAAAAAACAGGAGCTGTGTCTACTCCCTCCTGCTGCTGTAACATGTCATCTATTAATTGTTAATTAATTGTTAGCTGGTTTATATGAAGACATTCTCATTCTGATCTTTTTGAGCAATTCAGTGTTTTTCTAATGTTAATGCAAGGGTGTGTGTGTGTGTGTGTTGGGGGATGTAAGAGAGCATCGTATTCACATATGTGCTGCTGATGCAATGAGTTCATGATCCTAAATTTGGTAACTTGCCGAATTTGTCCTCTTTTTTTAAAGCGCTGATGACCAGCTGTTCAGGTTCAGATAATGTCTATCAGGCATCTAGAAACTGTGCCCAAAGTCTTCAAAAGCTTATAGAAAAACATTGTGTGCACATCCAGATCAATTAGGGTTCTGAGCACCAGTGATTAAAGATGGTGCCCATTCTGAAACTGCTGTGTTGGTCCTGGACTAGGATGAAGCCTGAAGAATCCAGTGTGACCGTCATCTCCAGCAGCCTGGAGCAGAGCTGGAGCTAAAGAGACACACAGACAACCCAAAGCTATTTCTGCTGTGTGTGGTGGTCACTATTGATGTGTAATAATTAGACTGTTCAGGACAGATTGGACCGATGACACGCTCTTAACAAGGCTGAAGATCCTGAGGACTTCACATTCATCAGTAAGAAATTGAATTTACTCCTCAACAGAAAATCATTGCCAAAGATGGATATTTTCATTTTGGAGCTCCAAAAAAGTCAAAGTCCAGCTGAAGTGCAGGTTTATTCAGGAAGAACTATGAAGCTAAAAAAAGGTTCTTCAAGGAGTTTTGGTAACTTCGTTAAGGTTGATAACTTAGTTCAGAAGAACCTGAACGGCGCAGTAGACAGAACTGAGTTCTTCTTGTTATGGGAATATCTGTGTTAGGACTATGTTCCAGTCGGGGACCAGGGTCCCAGTTGGGGACCAGGGTTCCAGACAACCTGGAACCCTGGTCCCCAACATTACCTCCCCTTCAACGGATGCCCCTAGGCACCCTACCAGGCTTGTCCAGTTGGACGCGGTAGAAGTCGCGGAGGAGGCTGTTGTCCAGGATGCAATGGCGGGGGACCCACAATCGCTCCTCCTGGCCGTATCCCTCCCAGTCGACCAGGAACTGATATAATAACTAGGTTGGCGGATGTCCACGATGCTTCGGACCATGTAGGCAGGCCCCCCAACAAAAATATGGGGGGAAGGTGGGGGCTCAGATGGAGGGACCAGATCCGACTCAGCAACTGGCTTGACCTTGGACACGTTGAACGTTGGGTGTACCTTGAATGCTGGGGGGAGCTTCAGGCAGACGGCTGCAGGGTTCACCACCCGCTCTACCTCGAAGGGGCCAACAAAGTGCTGAGCCAGCTTCTGAGATTCCACCTGGAGCGGGAAGTCCTTTGCCAGACCTTCTGGAGACCGATGTGAGCTGGAGTCCGGAGCCTGCCATTGTGAGCACTGGGAGGCCCGCAGGAGTGCAGCGCGGACCTGCCTCCACATCCTCCTGCACCGGCGTATGTTGGCCTGGACCAAGGGCACTGCCACCTCGTCTTCCTTGGACCTGCCAGGGAGCCCAACCACTTCAGGCCAGTGGCTTTAACCTCTCACCTGATGAAGACCATGGAGAGGATCGTTCTCACCCACCTCCGACAGCTGGTGGACAGCAAGATGGACCCTCTACAGTTTGCATATCGACCGGGCATTGGTGTGGATGACGCGGTCATCTACCTGCTGCACCGGTCACTCTCACACCTAGAGAGCACCGGGAGCACTGTGAGAGTCATGTTCTTTGACTTCTCCAGTGCCTTCAACACAATCCAGCCATCATTGCTGAGAGGGAAGATGGAGGGAGCCGGAGTCGACTGTCACCTAGCTGCCTGGACCACTGACTACCTCACCAACAGACTACAGTACGTGAGGCTCCGTGACTGTGAGTCCGACGTGGTAGTCTGCAGCGCTGGGGCACCGCAGGGTACAGTTCTCTCTCCCTTCCTCTTCACTCTCTACATATCGGACTTCAGCCACAACTCGGACAGCTGCCACATCCAGAAGTTCTCCGACGATACAGCCATCGTTGGACGTGTGTCTGAGGGGAACGAACTGGAATACAGGGAGGTCATCACCAACTTTGTTGCCTGGTGTGGACTGAACCATCTGCGCAACAACACCAGTGGAAGACAAAGGAGGTGGTGATCGACTTCAGTAGGAAGGCTTCTCACATTGCACCCGTGAACATCCAGGGTTTGGACATTGAGATCTTAGAGGAGTACAAATACCTGGGTGTTCATCTCAACAATAAACTGGACTGGACTCATAACACTGACGCCCTGTACAAGAAGGGCCAAAGTCGTCTCCATCTGCTGAGGAGACTGAGGTCCTTTGGAGTGTGCAGGTCACTGCTTAGGACTTTTTATGACTCTGTGGTGGCATCTGTGATCTTCTACGCTGTGGTCTGCTGGAGCTGTGGAAGCTCAGAGAGGGACAGGAAGAGACTCAACAAGCTGGTAAGAAGGGCTGGTTCAGTCCTGGACTGCTCTCTGGACTCCATTGAGGAGGTGGGTGAGAGGAGGATGTTAGCCAAGCTGACATCAATTATGGACACCCCCTCTCACCCCTTACACGACACTGTGGGGGCCTTAAGCAGCTCCTTCAGCAGCAGACTGTTACACCCACAGTGTAAAAGGGAGCGTTACCGCAGGTCATTCATCCCAACTGCCGTCAGATTGTTCAACATGCACAACACTTAAATGTAGCACCAATAACCCAGGGTTGGCATATTTGCACTAACTAATCATCCTACCTCTGGAATGTCTTATTTGCACATCTTATTTGCACCTTAATTTTTCTTCACACTGTCCGACACTCCTTCTGTACATAATTTTAATTTCTGTATATACTGTACAATGTACATAGCAATGTACATAATATAAGAGTCTTTTTTTTTCCTTTTAGTATTTTTCTGTATTGTACACCACGGGCTACCGCTGTAACGTGGAAGGGAGAGTGCACGCTGTTTACTGAAAGCTGCACCCAGGTTGTGGTACTCCGACCGGGACCTGAGCTCTCCTGGGCGTGGTCTGAGCCCCCAGGCGTGGGGGTGAGAGCAGAGCAAAGGCAGTTGGTGTGACAAGGCACACTCCATCTCACCAGTCTCCCGGTCAACCAATCAATCTGGGGGTTGTGGCGCGCCAGCCAGGGAGCCCCGAGAACCACTGGGGTAGAGGACACCGGGATGAGGAACAGGCAGAATTTCTCCCGATGCTTCCTGGAGACAATCAGTGTGATGGTTTGGGTCTGGTGCGTGATCCTTGTCAGGACCTCTCCATCGAGACCAAGGATGGTCTTTGGCTCGGGCAGAGCCTCTACGGGAATGCGGGCTTGCATAGCCAGGTCCTGGCTAATGAAACTGTTGTCTGCGCCCGAGTCTACAAGGAAAGAGGCAGAGACAGATTCCTGGCCCCAAAGGAGCGTGCCTGGCAGTGTTAAGCGGGACGGAGTGGAACAGGAAGAGGAACTGCTCACCAACACTCCTGCGTGTGTCGACGAGCTTAGTCTTTTGGCCGGGACGGGCAATCGGCAAAGAAGTGGCCAGCCTGGATGCAATACAGGCAAGCCTTCGTTGACTGCCAGCACTTCCGCTCCGTATGGGAGAGTCGGGTTCATCCCAGCTGCACTGGTTCACTGGCGACATCCTCATGAGTTGAAACAGGGACCGGTGTTAACTTTTCGGCCGGAGGTCCCCTCTGCCAGGACAAACTCCCTGAACTCCTCACCAGGCATTCACTAAGCCTCTGCCGGCATCTCTCCCACAGCCGGTTGTCCAGCCGCATCGCCAGGTTGATTAGAATCTCCAGGTCCCCAGACTCCTCCCGCGCTGCTAACTCATCTTTGAGTTCCTCGGCAAGTCCCTGGATGAACCCCTCCCCCTGGAGGGCCGCGTCGTTCCAGCCGCTCCTGGTCGCAAGGATGCATAAACGGATGGAGTAGTCCGTGACGGAGCTGGAGCCCTGACACGGACCATGGCCCACTGCCATGGCCCACTGGGCCGCTCTTCTGGAGAGACGGCGATCTTCGACCTGTCGCTGGGGTGGGTGAGGGACTGGAGGTCAAATACCAATGAGCACTGCAGCAGAACTGTCACATCTGCCCGCCTCACCCCAATACCCCAATCCGGGATGGGCACGTGGGGCTTCTGTGGTGCGGCGGTGGCCGGCTGAGGGACTGCTCTTGGCGACTCCACGGTTGGCGGAACCTGCTCCGCCCGTCCTGGAGTAAGCAGGTCCATCATGCTGACATTGAGGGTCTGGAGCGAAGTCCATATGTCCGAGAGGAGCTGGTCAGGATGCCCCAACAGCCTCCCCTGAGCCTCCAGCGTGCAATGCACTGCATCTTGGTCCACCGGGTCCATCCTGGTCGGAGAGTTCTGTTAGGACTAAGTTTTCTCCTGGACCTGAAAATAGGCAAATCGCAGTGGGAGTGTCCAAAAACCAAAGTTTTTATTAAAAGGTCCGTTCAAAAGTCCTCCTGGACTGCAGGAGAAACACTCGTCCAGCCTTCTGGGGTGTAAAGAGAGGTCCAGCACAAAGCAAACACGAGAGTCCATTCGTGCCCCTTCTTCCCTCCAGCAGGGCGGCGTGGAGACCTTTAACAAGCAGGGAGAAGTGTTACTACGAGTTCTAACAAACACGAAGAAACAGGAGTCAGATCTAACATGGAAACATGATAACTCTCCGAAGCTGGCAGACAGGCTCTCCGTTGGTAAAGAGGTGGATGACGGAGATTACCAACAGGTGCGTCCGCCTGCAGTCCCAGCTGTAGCAAATAACCGGCTCCTCCACGCCCCCTGCAGGAAGAAGCAAGCAGGACCACAACACATGACCCAGAATCCTCGACCCCAACGATCTGATAGATATCTTCATGCTGGCTTTAGACTGGGAGAACTGTGTTTCTGTGATGTGGGATTAATCAACCAGTTTTGATTCCTCTTTTTGTGCCTGGGTGCTACTCAATCAGGTTCAATGACAAAAGCATATATTAACAATTAAAGTCAATGTTTGTGATCTTGATGCAGAAACATCAGTTCATTCTTCTATTCACACATATGGCTCTGTTTCACACAACCCAGTCTAACTTTAACTGGACATGTTTGTTCAAATGTTGATTTTGTCCTGAGCCCAAATGTAGCATTAGCCTGACAGTTTGATGTTCCTGAGCCTGAAGAAGCCTAAAGGAGCCTGAAGGAAACTGAAGGAGCCTAAAGGAGTCTGATGGAACCTAAAGGAACCAGCTCAACACTGCAGAGAAGCTGATGGAGGCATCTGAACCTTGTCTGGATGTGAGCAATGTGTAATTCCAGAATGAGGTCATGTTGTGTCTGTTCACACAGATGCCACATGCTGGTCACGTGAAAGGGCTTGTGAGCTCCAGTCCAGAAAAAGAATGTGTGAATGTCAAAACAGCCAATTAGCAACAAAAACGTGAAAGGCTCACCTTCATTCTCTGTCATCTTAACATGCTTCTAGGGATAGTGAACATCAGGCGTCGGGCCATATATAGAGGTGCCTCTTGTGGCCTCCTGGTCCAGCGAACATCTTCCACCCCCAGAGAGACTAATCCTCCCACCCCCCACCCTCACGCAGCCCCACCAGCTCCTTAGACTTGACACATGCAAATTGGTTTGCTTTGTTTCCTTTTATCTGCTTCTCTGTTGGTCTGGTTATCTGACCCATCATTAGCCTCTCTTTGTTTTTCTTGGCATTCCAGCAGCATCTGTTGGAGAAAGCAGCAGAGTCAAAGCTCCCCGTAAGATCTGTCAAAATACTTCCTTGTCTCTCCTCAGTGTCCTTTTCTTTTGTTCTTTCAGCCTGCGGAGGCTTCAGTGCCAGCTGGCTCCAAATATCAGCACCTGCATCTCATTCGTTCTGAACAAAATGGGTCCGCTCACTTTGGAGACCAAACGTGAGTTCAGGGATCTCTTTGAGGTGTGGAAGTGATCCATCAGAGACATTAACGTTCTCAAATATGTGCAGGTTTCAAGCACAGGAGCTGGTTCCAAACATCAGGACGTGGTCAAATAAGTGTTAAATAAAACATCGATATCAGTCCTTAGTGAATATAAAGATATAGAATATAAAATCTGGCATTGAAGGAAATTCAGCTTCTATCAGCTGATTCCTGTGGAGCCTCCGTAACCTGGCAAATGCCGTAGTTTGATGGGACGGTGGAGGCGTCACTGCAAGCATTTCTCCGTCCACATTAATCAATCAATCAATCAATCTTTATTTATATAGCATCTGTTACAATCAAAATTGTTTCTAGGTGCTTTACAGAATCCCAGGGCCTGACCCCAAACAAGCAACAGTGGCAAGGAAAAACTCCCCTTTAACAGGAAGAAACCTTGAGCAGGACCAGGCTCATGTAGGGGGACCCTCCTGCTCATCTAGGGGGCTAAGCTGAAACAGTAAGTTTGCAAAGAGCTGATTGTTGATATTCCTCATGTTTGATTACTAATTGCTTGCCTCCTGCTGGCCAATGCTGCAAATTTCCTCTGCTTCAGCGGAAAGAGGATCATTACAGCCCAACGCTCTCGGCTGCCTATCTATAAATGATGAGAGTTAATAAATAAATCAGTTCCCTCTTGTTTTACAAGTCTGTCTGGAGTTAGTGTTCCTGACATCAACCACCATCATCCTGGAGGGACTCTATCACTCTAATATACATCTGACGAGAACTGAGTGTCCTCAGTTCAGGTCCAGGCAAAGTTGCAGGTGCATGTACAGATCTAGGTCCAGGTCCAGGTTCAAGTGCAGGTCCAGTTGCAGGTACTGGTCCAGATCAGTGTCGTGTCACGGGTCCAAACACGACACAGATTAGCCTCATGTCTGGGATTCTAACAGTGCTAACATCTTAGGCCCCGCGCTGCAGTATTCTTAGCATAAACGAACAGATAATCAACTAACAGATAATTTCTACAAGCTGCTGAAATTTCTTTTTACTTCCAACCCACTGGGAAGATCCCCATCTACCATCACACCTCCAGACCCTAAAATATCACAAATACTCATACTTCCTCAATCTGCCATGTGTATCTGTACATCTGTGCATATCTGCTTGTTTTCCTGAAAAATTTATATGAAAAATGACCTTTAAAATCCAAACTATTAAGTGACACATTCGTCCATCCCTGCTGCTCTGCTACTGCTACAGCTACGGTCTTCATCTTTTTCGAGTCTTTGCATGTTCCTAGGGAGGTGGGTTAGGGCTGAAGGAGCAGCTCTTGTCAGTCTTCCCACACAGGGATCATCTCATCAGGAGATCACAGGTAATTTCTGTGACACGTCTTTTAAGCAGCAGACATGAACTGAACCCCTAAAAGCAGACACACACAGGACTGAGTAGATTTGAGCAGGCCAGACTTTACTGAGACATGGCAGTAGAATTCCACAATGAAACAAAGTTAGCAAAACTCTTTGTTGGAACAGGCTGAGAATCCCCAGAGGAACCAAAGTTGAAAAACTCTTCGCCGGAGCAGGCTGGACGGCACAAACAGACATCTGAATGAGCAGGCACAGAGGATTGATCAAACTGGCAAAGGTGGCCTTGAGAGCAGTCCTTTAAAAACAGCAGGCAGGTGCAGATGACTTAATGGAGACGGGTTCCAGGTGAGTAGATTGCACGATGTGAGTGAACCAGGAGGCAGTCCGCCCAGCCTGGAAACAAACAAGGGAGATACAGACAAGGAACAGAAGGGGAGGGGGAGAGAGAAAGCACTAGGGAAAACTCCTAAGTCTTCATTAAAGGCTTCAAAGGTCCAAAGCTGCTGATTCTCCTCAGTGAAAGGTGATAAAGACGATTCATCCACATGCTCAACTTATTTAAATTACTCAAATGAGTCGGAATCAGTTGGTGTCACTTCAGGAAAGTGGTATATTGTCTAGACATAATACCATCTACTCAGGATCAATATGAGTAACTGACGTCACCCATTGAGTTGTCCAGGAACCAACTTCAGAAAGGCCGCAAAGGTTTGCTTCCACATTAATGTGTTTAGAACTCATGAACAAAATGTGTGTTTCTCATTCACACATGTCAACCCATTGGCTTGGATTTCTCCAGTAATGTTAGTGTGTGTTTGATTCACGTCAGAGCAGAAACTTCTTATAAACGGCGTTCAGCCAGTTCATGACCTCAAGGTTAAATCTCACTCATTTGCTACCGGGAAAGAGTAAAATTATATGAAAATAATACACTGTGTCCGTGGTAAACAAATCTAACAAATTAAATTATGAAGTGAATATGTTCCATGTTAATTCAATCATCTTAGATTTGATATCAGTAATATAGTATTTTAAGCATCATTTAAGATTTCACCTTAATTCAGAACAATAATGATGCATCTACAAATTAATAAATAAATAACAGTTGATTAAAATTCCCATTTTAAAGAGCCAGAGAAAAATTCCCAGTAGAAGTTAATGAGGCTTAATTCATCATCAATCTGTCCTTTCTCTTTCTAAGTGCAAGAGTAAAGCAGAAGCAGCCTAAGATAAAAACTGAGCTTTATCAGCATGTGAACAGACATTTTCCCTCCACTGTGATTGTTTTCAGATGAGACTGACTCCATGTTTTACTCTGAACTTTAAACCTCGTTACTGATAACGCACTCGGCCATAAATACCACGTCCCCTCTCATTACTTACAGAAATTATTTTCAAAAAGTATTTTTAATGGAGGAGGTGAGTCTGGTTTCAGATTTGAACCTTAACACACGCCAGAAACAATCACCCAGAGTAATACTGCAGCTGCAGGCTTTAGCCAATTACACATTTCATCCATTAAATGTTATTAATGGCTTAGTGTTGCTAATCCGCAGCAGATGTTACAATCTCATGGCCGCTAAAATGAATTAGTCCAAATGTCACATGTCTACACTGAGCTGAGCTTGAAAGGTGGCTCCCAATTTATGAAGCAAGAAAATCCTCTTGCTTCTCACAGCTAGGTACCATGCTAACGTGTCCAAATATCTTCTCTATAGCAGCAGCAGTCGTAGTAGCAGCAATAGTAGTAGTAATGGTGGTTGTTGTAGAGCAACTGCTTCCCTTCAGGTTTCTCAGAAGTTACCTTTGATGTGTTGGCTGATGGTGGTGCTACTGTTGTTAAACAGAAATCTTCAAATGTAAATGTTTCTGTTGAGAAAAGACACTTTTGTCAAAAATTATTGAAATATTGACGATTTAATTAATTTCTGTTTCTCTGCTGCAGACTGACAGATTCTCAGAGAATTAAGAGAGAAGAGCTACTGGTTATTCTGTTCATCTGTTTTTGTTCAGGTGGTTAATGAGGAAATCATCATGAGCAGCAGTGTATCCGAGTGTTTATTATAAAAATATAAACAAGTAGCTGCAAACCTTTCAGCACATTCCTACAAAATTAATCCATCCACCCTTCATGCATCCAACAATTCATTAATCCATCCACCCATCCCTCCATCTGTCCACCCACCCATCACGCATCTAACTTGTATTTGCTTTGTTTCCTTGCCTTGTTTTTTTGTGCTCATTTCCCTAATCTGAGCAGGTTTGGTGTGACAGGCAAATTTCTCCAACCCCCTCCTCTGGAGTTTCTCACCTGCTGCTCGTCAGCTCTTGAGAAGCAGCTGTATTTATCTCTTGCTCATCCTCTCATGCTCCGCCAGTTCATTGCGTAAACACCAAGTGCCTCACCTGCCACACTCAGCCTTGTTTCCTGGATCCAGCCTGCTTTCGTTTGGGCAACACCTGCAAGTTTTGCTTGGTGCTCTTTTTGTTTTGAATAAACCTCTTTTTGGAAAAGGACTTTTCTGGTCATGGTCTGCATTGTGGGTTCAGTGTCCTGTTGGACTTCTGCCATAACAATCGACCCAACCATCATGCATGCATCCATCCATCCATCATCCATCCATCCTCCATCCCTAAGCAGCTTTGTTTTTCCTTAGTTTTATGTGGATGAAAGCCAAAAATGTGCAACAACTTGAATAAATAACATTCTGCTTCTGTCTGATCCAAAATAAACATCAGAATATTTCTGTGTCTCCAGAAACAGTGGTGTTGATATGAGTGAACATTGTTGAGATAAAGGGAGAAATGACTTGTTTACATTCTCTGTATGAACGAGTGGAATGAAAAACTCCAGGTTCTTTATCCACTGCACACATTTTGGTTTCGGACCAGTGTTTTGTCCAGACTACACAAACTGTTGT
Organism: Takifugu flavidus; assembly: GCF_003711565.1. Classification (NCBI taxonomy): domain Eukaryota; kingdom Metazoa; phylum Chordata; class Actinopteri; order Tetraodontiformes; family Tetraodontidae; genus Takifugu; species Takifugu flavidus. Next base: position 13,120,642 of record NC_079524.1, read on the forward strand.
GCACGTGTAACCCCGATTATTCATCTTCAGCAACCTTCAGAAAAGGCTGAAGGGAAATCACATAACCAGCACAACCATCTTAACCTCAGATTACAATTACCAAGGGCTGCTGGGTAGTGTACACCTGTCCGGATAACCTGACTATTTGGATGCACACTCATGCACGCGCATGCGCACGCACACGCAAACACACACGCACATGTGCGCGCTCATATACACAAACACAAGCATGATCAGTCAGCATTTATCCAGATTTAATAGCTGACCTCTGTGGCATCTTCATAATGAAAGGTGACTTTGGGGCTACATGAAGCTCCAGGTCGGGTGACGATTTGAAAGCCCATTTACTCCATTATTACTTGAAGATTACAGCACTGGTACATCTTTATCATTTAGCAGCTGCCTTCAGACATCTGCTTGAACTTTATTGCTGCCCACGCGACCTAGAATGGTCGAGCCAAGACTGTATTTTGATGGAAGTAGGATTCTGGACACCTCATACATCTTATGGTTTCAGAGTCAACACAGGTGCTGATCAGGTCAACAGTTCCTCTAAAACAGATTGGCCATGCACCAATTCACACCGGCAAGGATTGTAAAACCACCAGAGGTAGCTGAACTCTATTATCACCTCTACACCTTTAATTACCTCCTCTTTTAATGCACACTCCTGTGTTACCAACTCTTTTCAAGTGCCTCTTGAAAGAGCAGACTTATAGAGATGTGACCTTTGCTCTAGTCCCACAAGAGGTCACACAGCCTGTGATAAGGAGTGGCTGTTAATTACATCAGGACTTACTGGAGGCATGAGGGAATCACATAAAAGAAAAGAAATATCAATGCAATTGATCCCAAGTCTGGAGGCTAACGTGAGCTGAGTTACAGCGAGCTGCATTGGCAGCTAATCTGAGATCTAAGCAGCAGAGATCAACAGCCCTTCTATCATTCAGGAGAGGAGCCTTCAGACAGACAGCATCAAACCTTCAAGTTATCCAGAGTGGATCGAAGAGGAACAAACTGGGACTTAAACATGCTGCTCATCTTTAAGCATAAATTAGAGCCCAAGCGTTAATGAGCGGTGACTCAGCCGAAATGCCTCCAATAGTGTCAGCAGACAGGAAGTGGAGTTTTTTGATTTTATTAGTATCAGTTCAAAACCAATGTTGTACAAGTTGGACAACAAACCTGCAGACAGATGGGCCATCAACAGTGGCCCTGTCTTAGCGGCCCTGACTCAACGGCCCTGTCTGATTTAGAGGATGATTTATATCAGCAGTGTTGAAAACCCTCATCTGGCCAGTTAACAACCAAGAGAAAACCAAACCAAGACCAAAAACAAGAGCGGGCCTGCTCTTGTAGGCCTGCACTGTAGTGGATCCAGACAATACTGGACCAGAAATAGAATCTGAGCATGCAGATTGAGCCAGACAGGATAGATTTGAAGATAGCTTATAAGTGTGAACCTGTTCAGTGATGGTAGATGCAAAATAATGTAGAAAAGATCTACAAAACCAGTTTTGATCATGTAAACACTCCAACGGGAACAATATTAAATCCTCTATGATTGAGATGATGGAACAAATTCACTCTGGACCTGCAATGATTCCCTGATGTCTGTCTGTAAACATTTCCGCTATCCTCTGAGCTACAGGTGCAGTTGCACAAAGTCACGTTATATCACCAACAATGGAGAGGGGCTGTATAATTGATTCAGTCTTTGCAGGTTATTACCACAAGTCTGGTAGCAAAGTTAAAAATTCAAATGTTTCACATGCACGTGTGCCAGTGATGACACCTTAATCATAGCTATAAATACATGAACTCCCACGGTGGAGGTCAAGTGACCTGTCTCATTATGCTTTTGTCCACCTCAGAGCATAGGCAGAACTCATGGACAGCCAACCTCGTGCACACCAGTGAATGTGTTATTCATTAGAAAGGCCTTCCACCTTCAGAAAATCTGCCGCATCTTCATCTCCTTCATCCTTTAAAGCTGCCACCCCTACAACCTGACTGACTTTTCCAAGCAGACTCATGGAAACTACCAGCTTAGTTTTAACACCTTTATATGTTCCTTTAAATGGTAGCTTTGAAACAGCTTAAAAGTCACAATATGATTTTCTGATAGACCAGAATTAATTGTTTGCAGCAAATCGTCAAACTGGACTATAAAACTGTAGTCAGGGACATTCTACTTAACACACATGCTAACAAAGATAAAATTTCCTGCATACAGGATCCTTCAGTTGTTTAAAACTATAAGTGGCTCCAGTTAAGTAGCCAGACTTTTGATTTTTTTAATACCAGTTTTCAATAAGGCACAAACATCAGCCTCATTCACTGGGAGTTTTGTGTCCCAATGCTGCATGAAAGTGCTCAACCGGAGGATCTGGGATTATGCAAAAGACCCTGAGACAAACATGACCAGAACAGATGCTGCATGAATCAAACTGACTTGCTGTAAAACAAGAACAAAGAAACAAACAATGTAATCAAGTTATGGCTCTTTTGAGCCTCTTCCCTCATAGCAGGTCAACATGGAAGAGTCCATACTTAATGCAGGGTCAATGGTGGGGGACGTGGGGCCTTTATTATCTCATCATGAGAGTTCTGTGATGGAGCTCTATCAAACACCCTTAAAGGACTGCTGAGACTGTGCAACAAGCATAAACATTAACAGGATTCCCACAGAGTTACAGTAGAAGCTCCTCGGGCAGAGAGTTTTAGAGGATGATGCATGTAATGATATTCCTATTCAAAGCTTGTTTAAATGTCAGAAGGGAGGTGCACAGTGTTCTCAATTAATAACTGGAGCTGATAAATAGAGGACACACGCAGCGATTTAAACACCAGGATGAGCAAGACATCAACATTTACAGTCGCGAATGTAGCAGATGATCATTTCTGTTACTAAAGCCTCTCAGGATCATAAACACTCCTCTGTAGCAACAATGAGGTCCAAACAGTTGAGCGCTGCTCTGGTTCAGACCACCAACTCTCCTATTATCTCATTTTCTGCCTGTCCTGCAGAACCACCACCAACCTGAAACGTTCCTTTTATTTGCAGATGATATTTCATTACTGTTCTTTTCTCAATAGGATATGGAATCTGGTGGGGATTCAGAGTAAATAAGACCCAATCTGCCAAAGGCACCAAACCATCCAAACTAAAAATGTGGAGGGAAATGTAATTGAAGGAGTCTTCAGCTGGCAGAGTAGGTCACTCAGCCTTAACTACTACTGTAATAAACCACAGTTCAGGGTTATCAGAGGTTAGCATGACCGCCTTATACCAAGAAGGTTCTGGGTTTGGTTGTGGTTTGGTCCTACCCATGTTCTGTGTCCAGCCCCTCCTGGTAACTAACTAATGGTTTTTCTGAGTATGAAACAGAAGCGTAACCCTGTCTACCAGTCACAACCATCACATTTATTAGACCTGACTGAGCATCACTCCACAGGCCTCAACACAAGACTTCCACAGACAGGAGTCAAACTAGGCCAAAGACAAATACAGGACAATGACCAGGATGATGAACTGTTCCAAAGACTGCCGTGAAGATAGAAACTCTGAAGGGCCTCAGCAAGATGTGATGACCTGGCGACCCATCAGAGTCGGTTCCTCTTCCTGTTCTCGTTCCTAACCTTGCAGTCCTGTCGGAAGCCTAATTGGCTGTTAACAGAAGACCCAAGGCTGCCCATATATCTCACAATGACCTTATCTACCATAAAAATGCAAATTCAAGGTAGTTCATTTACATCTACAAGTGAGGAGCTCTAGCAAGGGTCAAATTGGTGTTTTAAAATCCTGGAGGGAATATTTCACTGTCCCATTTAAAACTTATCAATTATGTTTGAGGTGACAAATCTTTTAAAATGGGACCGAAGAGAGCCATAAATAAGACTACATCAATACAATCAGGGCATGCCTGGGGGGAATATTTCTGTTAGGAATTTTCCTTAGTGTGTGCCCTCCCCCCTCACTTTCTGATTCTTTTCTGTTTCTCCCTTGGCTGTCTAGTTTCAGGTTGGGCAGGGCTGCTCTCCACTCACTCTAATCAACCTGCACATCTGATTTGCTTCACCAGACAATCATCCGCACCTGCCTCCTGCTTTGAAAGACTGGTTCGCACTTCCATATTTGCTGATTTGTTGTTCAACCATCTATGGTACAGCCTGGCTCCTAAACATTCTGGACTACCTGTAAGATTTTGTATTCCAGTTTCAATCTCAAAATTCATTGTGTGTTTGCCCTACTGATTGCCCTTTCAGATGCCTGTTCGTGCCACCCAGCCTGACCCGACTGTGTTTCCTGAGTTCCTCCACCTAGGAGTTGTCTGCAGATTACTGACTGTTAACTCTTCAGTAAAGCTTCTTGTTTATCATTTTTGGCTGTTGTGTGTGTCTCTGCCTCTTGGGGTTCAGTTCTTGTTTGCCTCTTGTAGCAATTTCCTTAAACTGGATTTATGACTGTGTAGAACAGAATGGAAATGGGGCTCAGTGGCTCTCATATTTCCACATGTTCAAAATTAAACATTCAATTGTTCAATTCACTCATTTACAGGGTAGATTTCAAAATGAAATTATTTCCCCTTTTTAAGCTCTAATGGACAGTCCTAGATGAAACCACAAAATCTATACGAGCTAACTACATGAGCATGTGAGGAGTGTGTCCCGTGCAGCTCAAATCAGCAGCAGAGCCTTTTAAAAAAGGATTAAGCCTCATTAATCTGCGGTCTCAGTGTTACTAAAATATTTACCTGCAGCCTGACAGACTGTAAATTGGCTGCAGACCTGCGAAGAATCACGTTCCTGCAGGCCCTGTGTCATCTACCCAACCGATCTGCAGCAGCGTCAGTGCTGACTAACTTCTGCTCCTCAAACATAATAAACTTCTCTATTTGTACATTTTATCATATCTTTAAAAGAGTGCAACTCCTCCCCATCCATGAATTATACCAGGAACATTTCCCCCCAGCCCTGATGCAAAGCACAAGCAGACCTACAGACAACAAAGCTTCTGTATCCAGCTTCCTCACCAGCAGCTCACCTGAGTCACATGGTCTGTTCATCCATTTGCTACAACACAAAGGAGTCACTGACCTCTGACCCCCACACTTATCTCTGAGCATCATATGATTGATAGTTTCTGATCCTACTGCAGCAACCTTCTCTGCTCATCATCACGGGGATGTTGGTTGAGACATCCTCACTGGTGGACTCTGGAGCTGTCCTTTAATTAAAAGCTCCCACCACAGGGAGACTTTTGTCTTCCTCAGGGATGAATCGGTACATTGATGGTAGAAAAGGTCCTGAACAGTTTCCTGCAGAGCGATCCTCTTTCTGCATCATTACATCCACGATGGTGCTTTAGAGCACCTCTTTATCTTTCCTTCCCCTCTGAGGCCAGATTGAAAGTTCTTCACCACTGCACACAGTCAACATGGTGGCCTTTAATCAACTCTGGTGTTAGGACAAGGTCTCTTCGCAGCATCAAGGGAAGCTCAAGCCGAGGTGGAAATTTACTTTAATTTATTCTTGTTATCAGGCAGAAACAACCGTTTTCATATAAGCTGCACTCAAAAAATACAGTCACATATGGGCAGCTTATCATTTCTGTCAAAAACTCTGAAGAATAGATAAATTACATCGTCAGTAACAACCGCACGACGGGCTGAAAATCGATCAAGCTGAAAAAGCCAGATTTTCCAGGTGATCTGCCACGGGCTTGTGTCCATCTTACTAATCACATTTTTTAGTCAGTAGATCATGAAATTAAATCAATATTTGGCTGCCACCACCTGCTTTCCATATATGAGCCATCAGTATTCATGGGACCATTTTTCCTTATTCAGTTGTCTGTGATGAGGGTGTTACACAGTGTGCACGTAACGTCTCAAACCCAATATCCAAAAGCAAAATGTAAGTGTCACGGCTGGATGTGATGGAAGTCCTTCAGTGAGCTAAAGTGGCCTCCTCAACAAACACCTCATCCAATCTAGGAATCTAGGATGGTGGCGGATCCACAGATGTGACAGTATTTGCTCTGCTGCACCACCATCACCTCACACCTTTTTTACTCCTGAGAGGGAATATTTAACATTTTCACATCTATGCATCTGTGTGGGTCAACATAGCAGGAGTGATGGACGGTCCAGGGCTGTCCGATGAAGATGTGAGGAGAGCCAACAGCTCTCAGCACCTTCTGCTAAATATGTGCTTCATTTGAACAAATTTGTGTTTTTAACAGGATTGAGAGTCTGTTTCCACCATCGTGATGAGCTATCACTGGTTTGATTATCCCAAAAACTTTGGTAGCTGATCGTCATGCTGACAATTTTTTTCATTGTCTCAATAGCATGTGGTGAATGTTTGTAGAATGTACAGTTGATTGAATGTTGTCACGGTAACAGTGTCTGTGTTTGCTTACAACCTGAAAATTGAGTGTTTGGGTTTATTTTTAAAGACAGTTCACCAAATTGTTTTAATTTATTCAATTTGCAATCAAAATAAAAGAAACAAGACTTAGTGTCTGCAGAAGATCAAAGGAAAACAGAAGGCAGACAAATCCAGACTGGTGCCCCAAAGCTACACAGGTGAAAGTAATGAGGGCGGGGCTGACAACCACAAACTGGAAGTGTCAATCAAAACAGGTGAAGGTATAACCTTCAACATAAAACTACAAAAAACAGACATAAATAAATAAGCTGATAACAACATTTTGGGATTTTTTTTCTATCGGTTTTTCTCTAAATTCTAATGTATTCATGCAGTATGACCTGAGCCAAATAAGAGCCCCCTGATGGGCTCTGTTGAAGCAGCTGGTTGATCTTAAAGATTCTCTGTTATTAAATTGTCTTGGCTATTTGCCTGGACTGTGAGGCTGCACACTCAGTACCAACTGTAGAGCTCAAATAGAGATGAGGTGGAGCTCAGATGGAACTCAGACACACACCAGCCACACTAACACCAGCACCTGCTAGGCTGTCATCCCTAATCCAACGTCAGATATTGGCTGCATGTGCTGGTTTTCTGCTTCTAACGATCTGACCTGAGCAGAGAACCCTTCACCAACATGCTGCATCCAGGATTTAAAACAACTAAGCAAGAGTTCTCAAATGTAATGATGACTGATTAATTGAGTGTTTGACCTGCTGTAATGTTGCTGATACTCAGTGATGCCCACAGAAATGAATGAGCTGCTGGTTTATTAATATCACAACAGTGCTCTCTGTTGTGAACATTAACTACACGGGTTAATATAATTAATTACAAGGAAGCTGCTCCCACACCGCACATGTTGATAATGGGCTTTCCAAGAGCTGACGAACTTTAAATTATATTATTGGTGATTTGTAAGCGAAAATATCCTGTAAATCTGATAGTGAAGAAGAAAAGTGAAGCTGACAGCTAAAACCAGATGTTGTTGAGTATCTCTGGACCATAAGATGCAGTTGATGCAGAAACCATTAGTGTGTTTGGGAAGAAACACGCTTAATTGTTGTTGCTCTCTGACGTGTGTAATTTAAAGGCTGCTGGAATCATTAATGAATCATTCAATGATGGATGGGAACTATTATAATATGCAAATAAGCTCTGACTTAAAACAACAGAGCTGAATAATGTGGTGAGTTTATGTGAGTGTATCAACCCTGCCCGGAGGGGGCGCCACTGAGCTCCAATCACCCCAGCGGTGGGCTGGGTATGCGTGATACTGTTTTCCAAAATCAAACATATCACCTTTCTTTGTTGAACCCCAGAGGTTGATGCATTTAATAAGAGATCTGAGTCAGGGTCCAAAGGGAGATTTCAGGGAGGAAACATCTTCAGGCTTAAGAGTTAAAGAGTGGAATAAAAAGGATGAGTGTAACAGGGAGGAAGGATTGAGTCATTTAATCCTCCTCATGTACAATCAGTGACCAGACAGGAAAAATCAATCAGCTGCTTGTGGCTGCGCATGCAGAGACTAAATCTGCTTTTCATTTATTCTGCACAGCTGAGGTGAACATGCATAGTCTTGTATGTGGTTTATTACACACATATTATACATATATTAATCATAGTGTCAAGGGTTTGTTCTCTGCAGATGATGTAGCATCTCCTCTGTTGTTGCTACACCCAGAATAACTACAGGCAGATGATGACTCCCTCTTTTTACAAATGATCCAATTAACTCCACATTCAAATGGCATTTGTTCCCTTTGTTCCTGCCAAGGACACGTGCACATGCAGCTTCCAGAGGTGACAGTGGACATTAATGTTTGGCTTTTGTCATCATTAAGCTTGTAAAACAAAAATCCATCTCCACAGTTTTTAGAGGGGCTGACAAAGGGCACATTCTTGAGTCAAAAGGAATATTCCTAAGAGCTGATAAATGTACATTGACACACCTTCCAAAGATTGATTATGTTCCCACAGTGATGGACATGATTCATATCCCTTTCTGCTGCTCTAGTTTAAAGACACACATTAATAACTTTAATCCAGTCAGATTAAAGTTATTCAATTGTTGGTTCTATACATCCAGCTGTTCCCTGCCATTTATTTATTTAATTTATTCAGTCACTCACACATAGAGGAAGTTTGAGGACCTGAAAAATCAAACCCTGAGAGATTTTTTTCATGAGGCAACTTAAAGGAATTAAATATCCAACAGGATGGAAACACACAAGTATCAGACCTATTGGTGGTTAAACTAAATACCTAATAAATGCTTTTTGAACTTGTGTTTTGATGATTAAACAAACTGAATGTAACAGAAATAAAATCCTGATTTTAGGAAAACAATTTCCAAAATGTTTCTTGCACAGATTAATAACTTATTTCTTCTCTTAATTGGAAAAGGAATTAATTTGTTACAATAATCTGTTAATAATCTGTTAATCTGTTACAATAATATTTCTGTATGGAGTCATAAAACTCATAAGAGAAACATATTTGTTAGCATAGTATCAAAACAGGTGAAGTAGTTTGGGAAAGTAAACCAAAGAAATACTCAGGTGGAAAATCTGCATAGTGAATTGACTTTAAATTGATTTTATTTGGTAGCAAATGAAAGATAGGCCATTTAATCTGTGACACCGATCCCGTCGTATTGCTGCCCTCTAGCGGCCAGATTAGGCGTCGTTCCTTTGTTCCTTCATTTGTTGGTAGAATTAAAAGCGCAGACAAAAGTAAAAATCACTCTCGACATTGAGGTTGTATTTCATGAGAAGCGCGAATTGCACTAGTCTGAAATTATGGCAAAATTCACACAAAGGGCGCTCAGCTGCTTACATTTATGTGACGTGATGCGCATCGAAAAATCACTATAAATTGCATGACTATAAACTGTAAAATTCACGATTCCATTGATTGTATCGAAAGCTCCTTTTTTGTTTCTATAAAGCTGAGTGTCCTCCAGCTTGTAGTGTTTTCCTATAGTATTTGTCTGTAAACGATGTTTAAGTGTTCAATTCATACAAATATTTTGGGGCGAAAAGATTAAAGAAGCTAAACGTGAGAAGTGGTTGAGTCAAGCAGAGTTTATCTGACATTTATGTCATCAAGCATCAATAAAATAGTTCCAATCGCTCTGATTTATCCACAAATATAGTCAAACATGTGTCAAAGCCACCTGTATGATGACGTTAAACCGTATATTATATCATTATTTTTTTCAAATGATTTGTTTTAATTTGGTCTCTTAATTTGCGTGTTGTGGGCGTGGTTTGCGTAATTACGTCACGTTGGTACGTAAACCGTTCGGCGCAAAATTCAAACGCGGGTCGGGAAGAAAACCCTGTTCAGTGGTTTGCTCCGCTGGTTTTACTGTTTTTAACCTGTTGAATAGACGGAAACGTTGTGTTTTAAGCTCAGAGAGGTACGTTAAACGAGCCAAAGACACGTTGTACCGTTGTACTTGGTCGTAAAGACACTTGTTATTAGCACAGGCTAACTGCCTTTAGCTTAGCAATGCTACACCGTTAGCGAGATGGCAACATAATGTTTCCTACCTTCATATTTTAGTTTTACTCTGGCAGCTTTTACAACAGTTCATGTTTGAAGTTTCGGTTAGACCCGGTGATGATTAGTTTGATCCTCCAGGTTACAACAGTAAGTTTACTTACAGGGCCAAACCAGCCAAGTTAAGCTTTAAAAATCATTTTAATTAAGAAACTTTTAACAAAATTTGTAGGGAATAGGTTAACTTTGAACAAATGTTTCAACTAAACTCTAGATTTTGCGCAAGATTTGTGTCATGCAGTCATTTAAATATCCCCAAATATTCCATGTTTTATCTGGCTATGACAATAGAAAACGGAAATTATAGCTGCCATTTTCTGAACATATAACATTGTTGTCAACATGTTCCCAGGCAAGTACAATGAGCACATCCTCCACCCCCATCTCCCGGGTCCACCCAGGGTGGCCATCATCCTCCATCATCCACAACAAAGGTCTGTCTCCTGCTGCCTGCAGCACGCCGCTGCTGGCGGCTTTTCCTGGCAACGATGACGAGAAGGAGCGGCGTCAGCGCAGAAGGTCAAGGGTCATTGACCTGCAGGCAGCAACAGAATCGTCTTTTAATGACTCTACATCTCACAGGTAAGTTATAAGGTCAAGACTGGTGAAATTGTCAGAGGAGAAGATTTTTCGGCCCCCTCCAGGTTTGTTTTTCCCACTGTTGGGCTGTATCTGCTAAATAAAACCTGCTCTTTGCCTACAGCACTACAGGCACTCCTGCAGCTGTTCCCAAGCTCTCAAATGCTCAAATCTCAGAGCATTACTCCACCTGCATCAAGCTCTCTACAGAAAATGCAAGTGTGATCATAGACATTATAATGTGACGTATAGGTATCTGTGAGTGTCTCGTGAGAATAATGTTAAAGTAAGATTCTGTGTTCTGCAGAAAATCACCACCAAGAATGCGTTTGGTCTACATCTGATTGACTACATGGCTGACATTCTGAAGCAGAAGGATTCTGAGCTCACAAACTTTAAGGTTTGACATGTCTGTAATCAGTTTTATCAGTTAACCTTAACTGTTGTCTATTCTTTTTAATTCATCTATCTGGAAACATTTAGCTTTGTAGTTATTTACTCCCTTTCATCTCTTTTAGGTTGCAGCTGGCACTTTGGATGCTAGCACCAAGATCTATGCTGTGAGGGTGGATGCTGTGCATGCTGATGCCTACAGGGTTTTAGGTGGCCTTGGGGCTGAAACCAAACCTGGAGAAGGTGGGAACCTTTGAAATTGGATTTAAGACATTACCTTTACATTGTTCTGGTATCTGACCGTTGGTGTTGATGTGGCGTAGACCACGGTTCAGGAGAAGGAGGCAGGGATGAAGACGCTGCTGGAGCTGAAGTGTCTAAGCACCCAAAGAGAAAGAGGCCTCCCAAGAAAACGGTGGAACAGAATCTGGGCAACATCAACAGTTCAGAGTCTGAGAGGAGGTGTGAGGTACAGAGACCCCATTACACAGTAACAGGAAGACAGGGCTGGTGTAGCTAATCATTATCACTGCTAATCATCACTCCTCTTTTAACCTTTGTAAATCTGAAGGTCGTCCTACTGCTGCCTGCTTTGTTACAAGACCGACCTGTTCTCAGGATGTCAGTGAATAGCCAGAGGGTCATGATGTTTAAGATGTGATGACATTACTGCAGTCTTCAGACATTACGTCTGTACTTAAACCAGGTGTTTGTCCTCACACACAGGTGGATCCTATGTTTCAGCGGATGGCTTCATCCTTTGATGAGAGCAGCACTGCTGGCGTCTTCCTGTCGGTACTCTTCAGTGAGAACAGCCGTTGTGAGCTGCTCTTTCCATCCTACATGACCCTCCTCCAGTCCATACCCTTGTACTCTCCTCCACCTCCGCAGAAGGTTCCTGCATCCCCCTTCATGTGTAAGAATGAACTGAGATTAGCTTATTACTGTTTCGCAAACACCAGGAACATGATCTGCTGCTGATGGTGGACTGAGTCCTTCTGATGTTGCTTCTGAACTTGAGTCCCACCTAGTTGTGTCTCATCTACTGTTTCTCAGTAGAACTCTTCAGTCTGTGTTTCTGTGTTGTTTCTGTCAGCCAGACTGCAGCGTTCCCAGGAAAAATGCTGCATCTGTCCCTCACTGCAGGACTTCTCCTTCAGCAGCTGGAAGCCTGAGCAGGTTAGAACAATGAGTAAAAAAGATGTTTTATTCAATATTTAAGATCAGGAACTCTTTCAGTGTCTTATCTGTCAAAGAGGACATAAACACTATGCAAAGTCAAACTTTTACAACCTCTGGTGTGATCACCTAATTTTAGAATCACACAGAGGGAATTCTTCTGATGTGAGAAGGTCCTCTGCATGAATCTGCATCTTCTCTCAGGCCATGAATCAGCTTCTGGAGAAAATGAAACAAGGCGATCACGTATTTGATGTAAATGCTGAGCCTGAAGCCGACCCCGAGGATGACGACTGTCCTGACTTTGATGCTGACTGTGAGGAGGGTTTAGGTGACTGTGAGGACAGAGCTGAAGAGCACAAGGACGGATGTGAAGCCTCTGGCTCAGGAAAAACTCGGTAAAGATGGTGGATCACAGCAGACATTCAGAGTTCTCTCACTGAATCTTGACCCTGTAGCTTCTGTCTGGAAAATATGTTTGATGTGGTCTTCTGCAAATAAGAATGACTGACTATTGTATTTATGAAGCTCAATGAATGTGTACAAACGGGTCTGGTACCAGGGGATTAATGACTGAATGCCTTCTGATGGTGCAGGGACGTCATTCCAATCGGAGAGGGGGACATCGCCACCATGTGCCTGCAGCTGTCCTCTCAGCCCAGAGAGTACTCCTACTTCAGCCCACGGACCATGGCCACCTGGGCCGGACCAGGCTACTGGCAGTTCAAACCCAAACACAAGTGTAAGTGAAATCTGTAAATTGATGCTGAGGACATAATGTGTTTCTGCTGGACTAACAGTTCAGTCTTCTCCTGGTGGCACAAGGTGCCCAGTTCCGTTTTTCCCTGCGCTGTAATGTGTTTTGTCCTTTGCAGTGGATCACCTGCCTGATAAGGAGATGCGTAAGAGGAAAGCCAAGAAGACCTTTGAAATTGACTTCAGTGATGACGTCAATTTTGATACATATTTTCGCACAACAAGAGTAAGAACATTTTCATTGTCATCCAGCTGTGCATCAGATTCAGATTCCCTTATTTGTCCCACAAGGGGGAAATTTACGGCGCAACAGCAGCAAAAACATGCGGAGGAAAAGACATTCAGGAATGCAAGGATAGAAAAAGAAAAATAAGTAATAATAATAAATATATAATACAAAAAAATGAAATAAGAATAGAAAATATATAAATATATATACAATAATCTAAGATAAATGGATAATTAGCCTATTGTATACCTGTACAGAAAGGAGTTTACCTGAAGAATATACATATCAGAAATATCTAATATTCAGTGTGTGCAAAATGGTTGAAATGCTATTAGAGAATTGTAATGTTATTGGGCGAGTCCAGTGGTAAAAGCAGTTATTTATTTATGTCTACTAGTCTGCAGACTAGCGGGCATTATGTTTATTGTGCAGTCTGACAGCAGCCGGCAGGAAAATCTGCGATACCTCTCCTTCACACAGCGAGGGTGGAGCAGCCGCTCACTGAACGAGCTGCCCAGTGCTGTCAGGGTGTCCTGTAGGGGGTGGGACATGTTGTTCAGCATGGATGACAGCTTAGCCATCATCCTCAGATCAATCAGGCACCAAAGATGGTTCATCCTTGTTGACTTATTAAGACATTAATGTTCTGTTTTTGCTAAAGTAGCCATAGCAACACAATACTCAACTATTGGAATCATTGTTATATCAAATGATGCCCAACCAAAACTAAGAGCACACCAGTTCTGCCTGTAGACACTCTTTTCTCTCCACAGGCAGCAACAACAAACAGCAAGTCTGCCCTCAATGTCACCAACAAGAGAACCATACTGCCAGCAGACTTTCAGTTCCCCCCGGAGACACTGTCCCAGCTCAGTCTCAAACCCTCCTGCTCAGTGAGTCCTCGACAATGGTCACACGTTTAGTCAACCAGGCGGTTGACAGGGGTCACTTTGTTTTATGTGAGCTTGTGTGATAGACAAAAATGTATTTTGTGTGTTTTTTAATTTGTAGTTGAGTCAGGAGGCCCAGAGGAGGCTGTCTGGAGAGATCGGTGAGGGGATCGGGGACTATGACTACAACAATGCTAACGACACGGCTAACTTCTGCCCTGGCATCCAGGTCTGAGCTCCAGAAACTTTGTTTATTTAGACTGTCAGGAGGGATCTGCAGATACACATCTGAGTGATCTTTTCTACCATGTTTGAGGTTGTCCAGCCCAAGCTGCTGAATGTATGTGTGTGAAGAGGAAACATCATTTCCTTTTCCTCTTTGACCAATTTCCTGTCCAGGGTGGGGACAGTGATGATGATGTGGAAGGCTTTGCCGGATCAGATGACACACAACCTTCAGGTGATAGCATACCTCCACCTTCACAAGATCTGGAGGGCATCTCCACCTACGGGGAGGGCGACCTGGTACCTGAACCACATCGGGTGAGCCAAACTTAACAAAGCCACATTTAGGCATTTGTTTATTTGTGCTGATACAGTTTTTTGTTTGCACACGTTGTGTTTTTGTAGGTTAATAAAATTGAGATCAACTACGCAAAGACCGCCAAGAAGATGGACATGAAGAGACTGAAGAACAACATGTGGACTCTTCTAACAGAAAGTCCCCAAAAGCCTCCACAGGTACACCGAGCACCCTGCATTTGGGTCTTCTTCTTTTTGCTTTTGCAAAGTCGAAGCAGCTCAGTCAAGGCTGCACGGTTGCTAAACTCTGTCTTTGTCAGGAGATGACACCTGTGGCGGCGACACCTGTGGCGGAGGTGTGTGGGGAGAAGACATTCAGAGAGACCACAAAGACGTTGCTACACAGGTACCAGCAGACCTGCCAGACGGAGCTGATGCTTCTGACTGAAGCGGTGCCAGAACCTGTCAGCTTTCGCACCAGTAAAACATCCACATCTATGACAGCTTCAGAAACACGAGTGATTCTTCTGTCTGTGCTGCTGCAGGTTACCAAACATGATGGCTCAGAACCTGTCGGTGCCACTGGCCTTTGTGGCTCTGCTCCATCTGGCTAATGAAAAAGTGAGTGAAGCTACAACTTCCTCTGGAATTTTGGTTCGCACGTGTGAAGACACGTGTGTTTTTGTATGAACTTTGTCACCAACAGAATCTGGAGCTGGTGAAGGTCGACGACATGTCGGACATCATCATCAGACAAGGCCAGTGAGGAGAACCTAGGAGCCTCTCTGGAGCCGAGGCTTCTATCGGATTTCTTTCGGTGTTTTTATTATGTTTGAATTTGGAGGATTTTGTAAATAATCAGGACTCATTGGAGCTCAAATGTATTTTGTTTCCTCTCCAGGTGAAATCCTCAGTTTTATTCTGTACTTTTAATGTAGAACCTTTATGAAGATGAATGATCTTAAAATCATCCACAGCATGAAAACACATCGTCAAAAGAAATAAAAGTTTTTTTTCAGCATTTTCTGCTTATTGGGTATTTTCATTAATCTGCTGCTGAGGGATGAACTCTAATGTGCCTCCAGCAAAGGTGGAGCAGGTTAAAGTGGGCTGATACTGCTGGTTGGAGGCTCAAATAAAGATGGGAGGACCTGTACGATCACAAATACCTGGATTAGACTCCTGAGCTTTATTTGTTCCAACACAGCTAAAATGACAAAAAAAATATTTTAATGAAGAAAACACATTCACTGTAAAGAGCCTAAAAGCTGAAGTAAAAAATCTGATAAAATCAACTGAGTATTCTTCTGAAATGTTTAGCCTGTTGTGGAAGAAATAATCTCATTCAATTATTTATGGTCTTGTTCCGATCAACATAACGCGGAGCCTCAAATAATGACGTAAGGCCTCAAAACTCGAGTGTAGAAATCAGGTGTGGCGCCTTCGTTGGGACAAAAACGGAACTGCATCATCAAGGTGGGGAATAGAGGAAACCAAGAGCAAAGGGTTTTCAAGACAAAGCACGATACGCTGCGATATTCATGATAACGTACCAATATTATACTGATTTTAACTACTTTATCAGCCGTAAGTAGATTTTTTTGGCGTTTTGAAGGGTATTTGATTCGTGCTTTCAAATATCGTGCGTTTTAAAATAGATTTTACTTTTAATGGCCTTTAAAACGAACCCTGTAGATTCAGGAGGAATTAAATGTTTTTGGTTTTTTTTTTAACTTTTATTGACTATTTTATTTTAATCTAGACGTAATCTTCAAACCATACTACAGTAAATACATGTTAGTGATCTGAATTTGTGGGAAATACATAAGGTACTCAAAATCATGCACTGTATTTTTAAACTTAATTGTATTTTTAAATTTAATTAAGAAAATAAAGGGACCAGACTAAATATTATTTCCATTTATATAAAAATGTATTTTATACGACTTTATAATGTAGTTTTGTGTGGAAATTACACAAAATGATCATAAATCTCTTTTTTCCAATAATTGTATTTGAGTTTGGTGAAGCGACGATGACGATGAGTTTCTGTGGTGTGAAATCGTGCTGGCCATAAGTCAGTCTTTTATTTTGAAGGCAGGAAGTGGTTGGTTGTGCTTTAGCCACATCGACGCTCGAGACGAAAGTTCTCAACAACAACCAGGAAGTAAAACTATAGAAGAAACATCCTCAATTAAGTGGAGTGTCAACTTTTCTAAAGATTTTAATACAAAGGAGTCGAGCTGAAGATAATTGCAGCCGTTCTGTGTGTAAAGAAGACTTTATCTGTCGAACACGATGAACACCGATCCGGTGAGTGTTTGGTTCTCCTCCATTACGAGCAGCAGCAACAGGTGGATCTCCGCTCACTATTAAACACCTTTTTCTTCAAACTCGAATCTTTACAGATACCCGAATATGTTCTTTCTTCTTCTGAATATTAGTTTTTTATAAACTGGGAAAAAAAGCGGAATCTCCTGGAAGCTGACGGAAGTTCGGAGGATTCAGCTAAAGTCCTTCAAATGTTGCTCATTTACTGTCAACAATGAAATATTTCCTCTTATTTGTGGCACCGTGTAGAATCATTACAGATGAAAACTAGCTGGGTCAAACTTGTTTGGTCCTGGATTCTCAAAGCCACCAGACTAAACTCTTCTGTCATCAGTTTTTCAGCTCTGACTTAATGAAGGTCTTGACTCCAGGTTTGAAAGTGTCACTGGCCGAAAAGCAGCAAACCTGATGAACTGTGAAGAGATCTGGAGTACTCTGTCAGGATTATGTGACATTTACAGCCAAACCATCTACATCTGCACAGGGTCGGGGTTGAGTTTATTGAAGCAATTTCAAACACAATTAAATTACCATTTTGGATGGACATTGTGGTGTGAGTGGGGTCTTTAGAATTCGTATTAAAATCAAAAAATCGACTATTCTAAATGTAAAATTGTGCCAAGTTGTCAGTGGAGCATTTTTCTCTGCATTAAGGTTGTGTTTGATGAGAAAATGCCTAATAAGACAGAAGCTCAGTGAACTTCTACATGGTTAAACAGGATGGACAGAACTGCTGGAAGATCCTTCATGTGATTTCCTGGAGGGATAAAGAATGAAAATAAAGGCCGTCAGAAATGCGGAAGTCAGCATCCTGGAGACCATTAGCTTTGTTCTGCTGCTAAATCCCTCAGCCAAAACAACAACTGCTCTCGTTGATGGTGTAGCTGTCACACGCTGACCCAGAGAGACTCCGGAAGACTCCGACCGCTTTTGCGCCTTTGGCTGATTAATAAGCCGACATCCTTTGGATTTGGCCTACAGAGTGTTGGAAGCTGTAGGTTCCTACGCTCTCTGCAGCTGCTGTTGGTTGGCAACAACTTATCTGACAACTGTGGCAGTTTGGCCATCACATGTCATGAAAGGAAGCCTCACAGGAGCACCATCCCTCCATCTCTCCATCCCTCCATCTCCCCATACCTCCATTTCTCCACCCCTCTATCCCTCCCAGTCTCTCACATTTCTCTTCACCAGAATCCACTAAAATCTTTAATATTATAAGGAGAGTTTGTTTCTCCCGTCCCTCCAAAGTTACTGGACAAGACTTTCTGCAGGATTAAAATGTATTTTTCCTGACTGAGTTGTGTCCTGTGTCATCTGTCTGCAGGGAGGAGTGGGAGTACAGGTGGAGCCAGAGGACAAGGTGCAGACTTTGAGAGATCAGGTGGATGGAGTCAAGAACATCATGACGGAGAACGTGGAGCGGATCCTGGCCCGAGGAGAGAGACTCGATGACCTGATGGATAAATCGGAGGATCTGCAGGCTGGAGTGAGTCAACAGAACGTGCACGAGTGCTTGAGGTTGATTCCAACAAGCTTTTTTCAGCGGTCCCATGCTTGGCTGCACCGCCGGCACGGGACCCTCCTTGTAACTGACCCAACAGACAGTGGAACCGATGACATCAGCGGTGGCTCTGAACCTCTTATGTGTTAACAAGGTGGCTGATACTGGCTTTAGTTCCACACCAACGGAGGAGCTGCACATTTATCATGAAGTTCTGGAGTTATTTCTGTCCTCATAAAAAAGAGTCGCTCATGAGCGCTGCTGTTGGTCTGAGTCAGTCCGGAGTCAAGTTTCACTTTAAAGTGCCTCTGTGATGCTGTGCGTCACATGAGGGCTAAAGTCTGTAGACCAGGTAGATCAGGTTGTGTTGACTGGCGCACACACACACACACATACACACATGCTGGAATGTTCCAGAACCAGCCGTCTCGTCTCCCTTTGAACAATGTAAATGCCAGTATGACGCAGTCCTCCATGAGTCATGTGACCACTTCTGTGTCTGTGCAGGCGCAGCACTTCAAGCAGACGTCTCAGAAGGTGGCCCGCTCCTACTGGTGGAAGAACGTCAAGCTGATTGTGGCCATCATCATCGTCGTGCTGGTCATCGTGCTCATCATCGTCCTGCTGGCCACCGGTGTGATCCCTGTCAGTGCCCCCGTGCCTCCTGTGGTCATCCCTACAACCAAAGCGCCATAAACACTCCGACTTGCTCATAGTGTACATACAGAGTCACAGCACGAAGAGCTTAGCTGGCGCCCACATTAGAATCTTCTTTTCTACCTTGTTTTAGAATTCGGTGAAATAAATTAGTTTCTCATCAAGTCTTTAAACTTGTACGATAGCAGTAACAAACTTTTTTTGTTCACGTGTTCTTCCAGTTGGCCCAGTTCAGGGAAGCAGTAACCTCAATCAAGATTCTGGTTTAGATATTAAAATTGACTATAAAATATCTTAAATCATGTCTTTGCTACACTAACAGTTATAACATTGTTGAAAGCGCCTTAGATTTTGACTCAACACAGATTGTAGGTTTGTACATTTGTGTTTCGCAGTAATTTCAGCCTCTTCCACCTGCTTGATTCTGAAATATTGCAGTGAAATCTTGGGGTCAATAAACAAACCACCGGGGTCATCTGCTCTCAGCCAATCAGCTGAAAGTGAGCTTCAACCCCTCTGACACCACCTGCTGGACTTTCACCAACAGGCTCTTCTGTTTTAAAATGTCTCTTTTGTTTCTGTCACTTTCTACATGTAGTAGTGGTTTAGCTTCTGAGGGGTTAACATATTAAAGTATGAACTGTAAATATTCAACATTTTCTTACCTACATGTATATTTAAATTTAACAATTGTATGGATTGTCTTCTTTTAGAGATGTATTTATCTGTCTTCATGTCCTTTTTCCTCCAAGTAGGAGTCCAATCCCTGTACAATCAGTACCATTGTCTGTCATAATCATGATTAAAGTAGAGGTGTAAAGGTCTGCTGATCTTGGGTGTGGGACTACTACTTATTCTGTTGTGAGCAGGTGAAATTAAATGTTCAATGGACTTCTAAAATGTATCTTATGTCTGGTCTTAAACCCTTCTCATACAATCAATTTTAGAGTTGACCTCAAGTTTTAGCTCAAGCATAGTTTGTTTTTAAGCCGCTAGATGGAGACGAGTTCGAGTCAGAACTTTCACCTTCGATATCTGATAACTGTCATTTGTAATCTGTAAAGGAATCCTGCAGTTCAAGAATTAAGAGTACATCAGGGCAAGTATTTGATTTAACATTTTTCACATCTATGGCGTCCTTACCTACCAGTCGGCACAGAACTACTCTTCCCATGATGCATCACGATTAAGGAGCTAGGTAACTGACACGGAAACATCCCAACTGTGTCGTCACCAAATTTCACAAGGAGAATTCTTCATATTGATGGAACATTTTCCATTTTATTGCTTTCACAGGTGACAGAATATATGTTTTAATAACATTCTAACTGAACAGTTTTGGGGTTTTTTTACATTTGAAAATTGTTTTACTACATTTAGCAGATTTATTTTATTGTAGAATGTGTCAGACGCATATCTGTAAAAACGCAGAGGTTGAAATTTCTCAGTGGTCCAGACTCATGAGCAAGGCAGTTCCTCTCTTGATCCAGTGGTCTGGATTCACAGCTCCTGACATCAGCTCCACACTGACCACAAAAGATGCTCGGCCCGCCCCACCCGAACGCACAGGAAAGTAGTAGCAGGGACACGCGTACATGCCTACACACAGTTGAAACAAAGGCGAGACGTCAGTCAAACACAAGAGAAGAAGCTGCTGCTGAACAGACTCACTCTTGTTAGTCTTCTTTCGCTCCACAGGTTTGAAGTGGATGGCAGGCATGGCAGAGACCATCTGCATGGGCTCCGCTTCCACCAGACACATGTTCCTGCTGTCCCAACCAGCCCCCTCTAGGAAAAGCCCTTTGATCAAGACACCCTCCTAGGAATAGGGTCAGACCAGAAAATAAACATGTGTTCAGCAGTGAAGACGACAAATTGAAAGCACGCCTGTCACCTGTGCTGCAGCCAGCAGCGAGTCATCGTCTCCAGAGGAGACCATGAAGTCCCAAGAGAGCGTGTCCACAGATATCTGCAACAACAATCATAAACGACGTTAATGAGGACAAAACATCACAGTGGAGTTCCGAAAAACCACTCAGCTCAAAGCGCAGCCATCAAAACCAGTGACGTCAGACTGAGTTCAAATCTGTCCAACTCACATCAACTGATAAAAAAGGACGTTTTACTCATCTGCTCCTCACCGATCATCATTTTAAGACTTTTTTTTTTGTTAGAGATTCACCTCTGTACTCTTGTCCACCTTCTCCTCTTTCATGTTGACATTTCATAAAAGCTGCTGGTTTTGACTCCACCAGCCTTCAGAACTGAAACCTGAACCTGAAGGAGCAGTCGGGCTCTGGGAGGCTCCTCCTGACTAGAGCCTCTAGTGAGGGTCTGTTTTCAAATGCATCAGAATTCAGTTTCTAAGTGGAACATTTCTGACCAGTTTGATGGAACCGGAACCAGAACCAGAACCAGAACCTGCACCTGCACCTGCACCAACAAACTCAGTGCTTTCATTAAAAGCTGAGCAGACCAGTGTGGCTCTATTTAAGCGTTTAGGAGCTGTCCTCATCTGGTTGCTCAAGAGGTAAACGTTTCTCAATCAGCAGCTACATTTGGATCAGGTGAGGAACCGTTTCTCCTCGTTAATCGGCTGTTTTTACTAAAACTAAAAAAATCTAGACACAAAACATTCTGAAACCCAGCCTGAACACCCATGGATGATAGTTCCCTCCATTTGAAATAAAAACCTTTGTATAATAAAATATCTAATTTTGAACTGAGCTATATTTCCATATAATAAAATACTTGACATAAGGTCACAGATGCTCAAAAGTTAGAGGCCCCAATGATTATGTAGAGTGTGTTAGTAAATGACATTAATGAGTCCAAGAGTAACTCTCTTGGAGTTAATGCAACAGTTTAGAAATGGTGTTAAAACAGATATGGGTGACTTTTATGAGAATTAATGGCTGGTAACTTCTGGCTCCTGTCAAAGAGAAGTGGACACACACACACATCTGATATATAATCCAATTCTACGCTCATTATTATCCATGAT